>NC_133330.1:115689649-115963594 GCF_042186555.1 Aquarana catesbeiana | reverse complement strand
CCAACATCAACCACGTTAAACGTGTTTAATCTATCTTCATACTCTCTCAATCAACATGAATTGGCTGTTCTAGGACGCGGCCTCACTTTCTGCCCAGACACTCGTCTGGACAGATTTGGAGCAATTAAAGATATCCACATATTCATTCGCAAGGTTCTACTCAAAAGCCTATATGCAAAAAAATCTAATATAGAACCTAAGCTCACAAGTCAAGAGATTCAAGCACTAGACAATCTCATTGCCCTGCTAGATGAGAACGACACGAGAACCTTTTGGCCCACATCAACATGGAGGACCCTATTGTGAATATGGATGTTGCATCTATTTCACACACACATGCACACACCTCTGAACCTCAACTCAAAAACAAATCCACCCTATATCCCTCGCCCAGCTCTAACCCCAATGCAGCAACTTTTCTCAAATTGGTGTCGGCTGACATCAACAAGTTGAAAAGCTTTTCAAACCCACATCCCAATCTTAACCGCGATGAACCGATCGCACTGGAGGCACTGTCCTGTAACCACGACGTTGTCATCAAACCCTCTGACAAGGGCGGCAACGTCGTGGTTATGGACAGTACACAATACACTGAGATGTGCATGGACATACTGCACAATCTCGAGTGGTATCACCCCATTTCCAAATCATCATTGGATAAATTTACTCAAGATTTCTATGCATTAGTTGACACTGCATTCCACCAGAATGTAATATCTAAACAACTATGGGAGTTCATTAGGATCAGTCACCCTAGGGAGGCAACTTTTTATGCTCTACCCAAGCTGCATAAACAAAAGAGAAAACCACCAGGCAGACTCATCGTCTCAGGCTGTGGCAGCCTAACGGAAAATCTTAGCCGTGTAGTCGACAATCATCTAAAACCTTTAGTCACATGCTTATCATCTTATGTACGCGACACTATCCACTTTTTACAAATTATTCAGGATATACATATAGAGGACGGCACTCAATTGGTAGCTATTGATGTGGAATCTCTTTATTGCACTATCCCCCATGCCAAAGGCCTAGCTGCAATACGGCATATTTTGTTACAATACAGCGACGCTGAACCTAACTATACTGAATTCATTGTGACTTCTCTTGAATTTATACTTTACCACAACTTTTTTTTGCTTTGATGGTTCCCACTACCTCCAGGTACAGGGCGTTGCGATGGGGACTTGTTGTGCCCCATCGTACGCCAATCTGTACCTGGGGGAGTGGGAACATTCACTGCTAGTTCAAGAGTCACCATCTATGTATATGCGCCATGTTTTAACATGGCGACGATACATAGATGATATATTCCTCATTTGGGATGGGCCAATTGAACTATTACATCAATTCTTGGAGTGCATTAATAAGAACGACTTTAATTTGAAATTCACGATGACTCATAGCCCCAATGAAATTACATTTCTAGATGTGCTGATTAAAAAATCACCGAGTGGTAACCTCTCTAGCGAACTCTACCGTAAGCCCACAGCAGGCAATTCCTTGCTTCATGCAAGTAGTTTCCACCCTAAGCCACTCTTGGCCTCTATACCATATAGCCAGTATTTAAGAGCCCGTCGCAATTGCTCGGACGATATTGGATTCAAAACTGAAGCCAACACTCTAAAAAAGAGACTCTCTTCGAAAGAGGATATTCAAATACCTGTTTAAAAAAAGCATATAAACGAGCTCTCAATCAACCTCGCCATGACTTGCTAAATGCACAAAAACAACCCTGTAAAGATGAAACAATAAGGATCATTACAACATATTCATCACAACACAAGCAGGTCAAACGCATTTTGAATAAATACTGGCATCTACTAACAATGGACCAAACCTTGGCCCCTTTTGTTCCCAATGTTCCAGCAGTTACCTATAGGAGACCGCCATCCATAGGAGACAAAGTAGTCAACAGTGAGTATAAGGCCTGTAGAGGCGATCCGTGCAAAACACTGGGGACCTATATGTGTGGGGGATGCCAGTACTGTCAGTATATGGACAGACGGAAAAACATCACTTTACCTAATGGCCAGCTTTTTTCTCCCAAGCACTATGTAAACTGCAAAACCTCTGCAATAGTGTGTTTGTTAACCTGCGAATGCGGGTGCTACTATGTTGGCAAATCCATAAATGAGTTTTGGAAACGCATTTACCAACATCTTGGCACCATACGCAAACGCGATCCAGACTTGCCCATTGGCCATCATATGGCCTTGGTTCACCCTTTATCAATCCCCAAAATTATATTTTTTAGACCTTGATCGTATCCACTTCAACCCGAGAGGCGGCGACTTCAACAAGTGCCTCCTCCAGTGCGAACTAAGGTGGATACACAATTTACGGGCAAACCATCCACCTGGCCTGAACGGGGCCTTTAACTTTAAACCATTCCTCCCCGGCTTCTCATCAGGGGTTTGTCAGTTGGATCTGTAGGGGCCCCTGTACATGTTCTACCATTTGCTTTTGTCCTTTTCTCTCCATCATTATGTGCAGTGTGTATTTTAGACACTCTAGAATAGATATAGCAATGGAGAGATGCCATCACGTCCTTATACATTCAGGGTAGTCCTCTTTTCCTCTGCCATTATTGGATCAAATTGACTGTTGTGAAATTGCTTATTTGTATCTCACTGCAACGTTATACCATGTCCTCCCCCTTTTTCCCCTCTACTTTCTTCCCCTTCTTCCCCTCTTCCCCCTCCCCCCCTCTCCCCCCCCCCCTTTTTTTTGTTTTCTGCTTTTTGTTTTTTGTTTTCTGTTATTATTTTTCATATCTCTGTACAGCAGGCTGGCTTGATGCTTTCTCCACTATGTCCACAAGATGGCGCAATCTGCTGGATGCGGACCGCTCGCGTGCTCACTGACACCCGGTGGGTAAGCTCCACACCTGCATTGCTAGTGGGCGGTATCATCATGCCTGTCCCCTGTGCCTTTGCACGTGGAAGAGCTCCCTGACGTGATCCCATGCTCGCTTCCTTGTTGGCATGGGGATCGTATACCCGCCGGTGACGTTGCGGTGCATGACGTCATCACGCCCCCTGGGGCGTGGCTATGCCGCGCGCCCCGGCGTCAGGGGGACGCCCTGAGCTCCACACACAGCTGCTCTATATGCAGCTGATTCTGTGGAGCGGACACTGATTGGCCGATGCCTAATCAGCTGTCCCATATGAGACGCAGACACTCCTAGGGCATCTGTCAGTTTTGAACTGCTGCCCGGAGGTCTGTGTCTCAGGAGATTATGAAAAAACCACAAGGTAATTCCAAGTAATCTATATACTTTATATACACTGGGGCAGTGGGAGAATTTCATCCCACATGCTCTTTTACTGCAGCTTAGTTACTGTTTCTCTTAGCTGCATATGTGCTCAATCTATGCGCTCTTTGTACTCATGACTTAATATCTCAATCACACAGACCGCAGTCAGGCGTCTCTCTTGTGAAAGTGCTGCAGCGTTTAGTCCTACACCTGTGGATGTCCATCTCACGTTTTTGTGGACCTTACAAGCCAGCCTGCTCCACCTCTGGTGTTCAATTATTGCTTTGTCATCACCTGTTTGTCTTTATGAATCAGATTGATGTAAGTATGACTAGTCTTTGAGCCCTTTTGGGTGTTTTTGTATCACTTTTTACAGCTATAAAATCTTGTTAGTAGGCACAGGGGTGTCATATCTACTTTATACAACTGGATGTGCATACTATGTTTGTATCTACACTTTGTAGAATTGTATTTGTATTGTTGTTTTCTTTTATATACATTTTTCTAGATGTTTAATAAAGTTGACACTGTAGTGCATTTTTATATAAAATACTCTTGAGATCATACATTTACTTTTTGCCAGTAAAAATCCTCCAAGGGCGACCTCAGTGCACTTTTAGTGCACAGTTTCTTCTTGTTCTTATCTGAAAGAAGATACGTAGTATGTAATATATTTTCTATTCTACAAAGTATATATTCACAATATTCAGAATAACTGATTATTAGAAAACAATTAGGTTCATTATATATAATGAATTTGTATGCTTTTAATTATGGTATCTAGTGTTATTAGACCATATTAACATATATATTTTTGGTGCAAACATTGCTAGCCATTCATTATAGATTGTTGCAGATACCAATTTAAAAAAAAAAGATTAATTTGTTAGGGTAATTATATATGAAGTTGGCCAGAAAGACCAACAAGTATATTACCTGCTCAATTGAGGGTGAATCTCTATGCCTGTAGTAGTATGTTTAAAGTGCCCAGGAAAAGATGACAAGATAATATAGGTCCTAAGAGACAAGAATAGTACAAATATCAACCACAAGGTAAATCAGTGTTTGAGTG
The DNA here is from genome assembly GCF_042186555.1 of Aquarana catesbeiana. Taxonomy (NCBI): domain Eukaryota; kingdom Metazoa; phylum Chordata; class Amphibia; order Anura; family Ranidae; genus Aquarana; species Aquarana catesbeiana. The sequence goes on along the minus strand of NC_133330.1, from coordinate 115,959,266 downwards.
CCTACTCATTTCTTCGGATGGTTAAAAGGGAGGGTTTTTCCAATCCCAGCGTACCTGTAATAAGATGTTCTATTGTTGGTCCTTTTCTGCGGAGACAGCGTAGTTTAATGCTTTTTTAATGCTTTTAACGACGCTGTCTTTTTTTTTTTCCTTTCTTTTTTTTTTTTTCCCGTGCTGATCAAGAAGTGCACTGCCAAATTGACCAGTATGCCACTGGGGTTCACCCCTGCTGGACGGATGCTGGATCTGTTAAGATATGTGGCCACCCAAGCCGCGGGTGACATATCCCGCTTCCTCCCTAGTCTTGAGCGTGAGAGGGGAGGAGCGGTAATTCTGTTTACCCACGGCTACCATGGAGACGTAGGTGGCGAAGGGTGGCGCATGCGCGGTATACAGCGGCCAGTCCGAGGGGACATCAGACGCAGTCTGGCGTCCCCCTTCGACGGGGTACATATAAAGCGAGGAGGGAGCGCCATTCCTTAGGTGTTCAGAGGGATGGAGGCATCCCGGATTTCCTCGCTAATGGACTGATTGTCACCTGCAGAATAGGACCAACAATAGAACACCTAATTACAGGTACACTGGGATTGGAAAACCCCCCTTTTTAACCATCGGAAGAAAATAGGTCTTTTAGGACCTATATTATCTTGTCATCTTTTCTAAGGCACTTTAAATTAATCGTGTGTATATATATATATATAGTTATTATTTTTATTAATTTTGGTATCTGCAACATAGGTTGAAAAAAGACACAAGTCCATCCAGTTCAACCTTAAAAACAATAAATAAAAAAAATATCGTACAATCCAAGATAACCAATTTTATACCCTCAGTTGATCCAGAGGAAAGCAAAAGACCCCAGCAGAGCATGCTCCAGTTTGCTACAGCAGGGGAAAAAAATCCTTCCTGATCTCCCCCAAAAGGGAATCGGATTTTCCCTGGATCAACTTTACCTATAAATGTTAGTACCCAGTTATATTCTGTACATTTAGGAAAGTATCCAGGTTTTTCTTAAAGCAATCTTCTGAGCTGGCCAGAACCACCTGTGGCGGGAGTCTATTCCACATTTTCAGAGCTCTTACTGTGAAGAAACCTTTGCATATGTGGAGATGAAATCTCTTTTCTTCTAGACGTAAAGAGTGCCCCCGTGTCCTCTGGGTTGACCGTAAAGAGAATAACTCAACACCAAGTTCACTATATGAACCCCTAGTATATTTGAACATGTTGATCATATCCCCCCTTATTCTCCTCTTCTCAAGAGTGAATAAATTCAGTTCCTCTAATCTTTCCTCATAGCTGAGCTCCTCCATGCCTCATCAGTTTGGTTGCCCTTGATAATGAATGGCTAGCAATGTTTGCACCAAAAATATATATGTTAGTATGGTCTAATATTATTTTTAAACAACTATATACCATAATTAAAAGCATACAAATTAATTATATATAATGAACCTAATTGGTTTCTAATAATCAGTTATTCTGAATATTGAGAATACAGTGGGGCAAAAAAGTATTTAGTCAGCCACCAATTGTGCAAGTTCTCCCACTTAAAAAGATGAGAGAGGCCTGTAATTGTCGTCATAGGTATACCTCAACTATGAGAGACAAAATGTGGAAACAAATCCAGACAATCACATTGTCTATCTGATTTTCGAAAGAATTTATTTGCAAATTATGGTGGCAAATAAGTATTTGGTCGCCTACAAACAAGCAAGATTTCTGGCTCTCACAGACCTGTATCTTCTTGTTTAAGAGCTTCTTTGTCCACTCATTACCTGTATTAATGGCACCTGTTTGAACTTGTTATCAGTATAAAAGACACCTGTCCACAACCTCAAACAGTCACACTCCAAACTCCACTATGGTGAAGACCAAAGAGCTGTCGAAGAACACCAGAAACAAAATTGTAGACCTGCACCAGGCTGGGAAGACTGAATCTGCAATAGGCAAGCAGCTTGGTGTGAAGAAATCAACTGTGGGAGCAATAATTAGAAAATGGAAGACATACAAGACCACTGATAATCTCCCTCGATCTGGGGCTCCACGCAAGATCTCATCCCGTGGGGTCAAAATGATCACAAGAACAGTGAGCAAAAATCCCAGAACCACACGGGGGACCTAGTGAATGGCCTGCGGAGAGCTGGGACCAATGTAACAGAGGCTACCATCAGTAACACTACGCCGCCAGGCACTCAGATCTTGCAGTGCCTGACGTGTCCCCTGCTTAAGCCAGTACATGTCCGGTCCCGTCTGAGGTTTGCTAGAGAGCATTTGGATGATCCAGAAGAGGATTAGGAGAATGTTGTATGGTCAGATGAAACCAAAGTAGAACTGTTTGATAGAAACACAACTCGTCGTGTTTGGAGGAGAGAGAATGCTGAGTTGCAACCAAAGAACACCATACCTACTGTAAAGCATGGGGGTGGCAACATCATGCTTTGGGGCTGTTTCTTTGCAAAGGGGACAGGACGACTGATCCGTGTACATAAAATAATGAATGGAGCCATGTATCATGAGATTTTGAGTGCAAACCTCCTCCCATCAGCAAGGGCATTGAAGATGAAACGTGGCTGGGTCTTTCAGCATGACAATGATCCCAAACACATCGCCCGGGCAACGAAGGAGTGGCTTCGTAAGAAGCATTTCAAGGTCCTGGAATGGCCTCCAGATCTTAACCCCATAGAAAAGGTTTGGAGGGAGTTGAAAGTCCGTGTTGCCCAGCGACAGCCCCAAAACATCACTGCTCTAGAGGAGATCTGCATGGAGGAATGGGTCAACATACCAGCAACAGTGTGTGACAACCTTGTGTAGACTTACAGAAAACATTTGACCTCTGTCATTGCCAACAAAGGATAACAAAGTATTGAGATGAACTTTTGAAATGCTTATTTTCCACCATAAATTGCAAATAAATTCTTTCCAAATCAGACAATGTGATTGTCTGTATTTGTTTCCACATTTTGTCTCTCATAGTTGAGGTTTACCTATGATGACAATTACAAGCCTCTCATCTTTTTAAGTGGGAGAAATTACACAATTGGTGGCTGACTAAATACTTTTTTTGCCCCACTGTATATACTCTGTAGAATATAAATATATTACATACTGTGTATCTTTCAGATAAGACCATTTTAGTCATTTTTCCTCCACATTGCACAGGGTTGCAACAAATATCATTTTTTCAATAAAAAAGTAAGCATGGCCCAAATCAATATTACTATTTGACTAAAATTATAAATTATAGCTATTGTAATATCTAAGCAATGCGCAAACCAGTGTATACCAATATACATACCTTATAATTACTTTAGTTACGGGATGTACCCCCATATCTGAACCTCCATCTGTCGGTGGCTGTCCGGGTTGCTTGGGTGGAATCCCCGTGGCATTCCTCTCCTTATCCACTAGGAGGGGGAATCTTTGGTCGGGGTGATGCTCCATCAGTGGGGGAAAGTAGTAAGACAATTCCTTACACACCATTTTTAGGTGAGTTCACATGCCTTAATATGTACATTATAGGTATGCATAATGTACATTATGCACTAAAAATATGTATATTATGTTCTAATTATGATACATCTCTTTAAACAGAAACATAGAAGCTCCTGAAGAAGCAACTTGATAGGTCGTGAAACATGTTGAACAATTTTTAAATCATTTTATCAAGGACCATTGAACACCCCAATAACACAAGCTGTCTTTTTTTTTTTTTTTTTCAAGTGTGGGTTTTCTTCGAAACATACCAAGTACAGTCCCACGGGAAGTATATAAGGGGCTTTTTCCATAATTTTGATTTAATCAAAATGTTCCTTTCTTTGTAGTTCTTTTGTCAATGTATTTTATTGAATGTGTATACTATATGTAGTTAATGTATTTGAATTATTAAAATTTGTCACACACACACTGCTATTACCTTAGATTGCAAATCTAAGAATACGTGGAGGAACATATATCCCACCAATAACTTTTCCTGCCATTTTAACCTGTACTAGTGTGTATGTATGTGTGTGTATGTATGTATGTGTGTATGTGTGTGTGTATGTGTGTGTGTGTGTATATATATATATGTGTGTGTGTGTGTGTGTGTGTATATATATATATATATATATATATATATATATATATATATATATATATATATATATATATATATATATATATATATATATATGTATGTATATGTATATATATATATATATATATATATATATATTATAATGTATGTATGTTTCCCCTAAAATAAGACCTAGTGTGACTGTCGGTGATGGCTGCAATATAAGCCCTACCTCCCAAATAAGCCCTAGTTAAAGTCCTTGTAGGGCTTATTTTCAGGGAAACAGGGTAGGGCTTATTTGGGGGGTAGGGCTTATATTGCAGCCATCACCGACAATCACGCTAGGTCTTATTTTTGGGGAAACAGGGTATATATATTATAATATAGTGCATCCAGAAAGTATTCACAACACTTCACTTTTTACATATTTTATGTTACAGCCTTATGCCAAAGTGGAAATTCATTTTTTATTTTTAATAAATTTGCAAAGATTTCAAACAAACTTCTTTCACATTGTCATTATGGGGTATTGTTTGAAATCTTTGCAAATGTATTAAAAATAAAAAAATCACATGTACATAAGTATTCACAGCCTTTGCCATAACACTGAAACGCGAGATCAGGTGCATCCTATTTCCACTGATCATCCTTGATGTTTCCACAACTTGACTGGTGTCCACCTGTGGTAAATTCAGTTGATTGGACATGATTTGGAAAGGCACCTACCCGTCTATATAAGGTCCCACAGTTAACAGTGCATGTCAGAGTGCAAGCCAAGCCATGAAGTCCAAGGATCTGTCTATAGACCTCTGTGACAGGATTGAATGGAGCCACAGATCTGGGGAAGGATACAGAAAAATGTCTGCAGCATTGAAGGGCCCAATGAGCACAGTTGCATCCATCATCCGTAAATGTAAGAAGTTTGGAACCACCAGGACTCTTCCTAGAGTGGGCCGCCCAGCCAAACTGAGTGATCAGGGGAGAATGGCTTTAATCAGGGAGGTGACCAAGAACCCAAAGGATACACTGACAGAGCTCCAGCGTTTCTCTGTGGAGAGAGGAGAACCTTCCAGAAGAGCAACCATCTCTGCAGCACTTCACCAATCAGGCCTATATGGTAGACTGGCCAGACAGAAGCCACTCCTCAGTAAAAAGCCCATGCAGCCCGCCTGGAGTTTGTCAAAAGGCACCTGAAAGACTCTCAGACCATGAGGAACAAAATTTTCTGGTTTGCTGAATCAATAATTTAACTGTTTGGCCTGAATGGAAAGTGTCATGTCTGAAGGACACCAGGCACCGCTCATCACCTGACTAATGCCATCCCTACAGTGAAGCATGGTGGTGGCAGCATCATGCTGTGGGGATGTTTTTCAGCGGCAGGAACTGGGAGACTAGTCAGGATCGGGAATGATGAATGTAACAATGTACAGAGACATCCTTGATGAAAACCTGCTCGAGTGCTCTCTGGACCTCCAGACTGGGGTGAAGACTCATCTTCGAACAGGTCAACGACCCTAAGCACACAGACAAAATAACATCGCAGTGGCTACTGGACAACTCTGAATGTCCTTGAATGGTCCAGCCAGAGCCCAGACTTGAACTCAATTGAACATCTCTGGAGAGATCTGAAAATGGCTGTGCATCGATGCTTCTCATCCAATTTGATGGAGCTTGAGAGGTCCTGCAAAGAAGAATGGGAGAAACTGCCCAAAAATAGGTGTGCCGAGCTTGCAGAATTTTTAGGACAATAAAGAATTGAATCCATTTAGGAATAAGGCTGTAACATAAAATGTGGAAAAAGGGAAGCACTGTGCGTGTGTGTGTGTGTGTGTGTGTGTGTGTGTATGTATGTATGTGTATATATATATATATATATATATATATATATATATATATATATATATATATATATATATATATATATATATATATATATATATATATATATATATATATAAAATTTCCTTGACTCTGGAGACTAAAATGGTGGGTTTTGCAACTTTTTTTTAAATGTCACATTGCATTTGCGCAGCGGTTTTTCAAATGCAATTTTTTTGGAATAAAATACACATTTACGTATAAGCACAGGGGGGCGGGGCACTTTGAATTTTTTTAAATGTTTTTTTTTCCCTTTAACCACTTGCCGACCGCGCTACAGCCGAATGACGGCTGCAGTGCAGTTGGATAACTCTGGAAGGGCATACTATGACGTCCTCCCAGAATCCCACTCTCGCGCGCCCCCTGGAGCGCGCACCTGAGAACATCCGTGATGCGCCTGGTCCGCCTGATGGTGGCCGTTTACCATGTGATCGCTCTGTGAAATGACGGAACGATCACTAAAAGGGGTCATTTGGGGGGTATTTGTACTTTCCTGGCTTGTTAGTGTCTCAAGAAATGAGATAGGCCGTCAGTACTTCAGGTGTGATCAATTTTCAGAGATTGAGAGATTGGCACCATAGCTTGTGGACTCTCTAACTTTCACAAAGACCAAATAATATACACCAATTTGGGTTATTTTTACCAAAGATATGTAGCGGTATAAATTTTGGCCAAAATATATGAAGAAAAATTACTAGTTTGCAAAATTTTATAACAAACAAAGAAAAATGCATTTTTTTTCTTTTATAGCGCAAAAAATAAAAAAAGGCGGTGATTAAATACCACCAAAAGAAAGCTCTATTTGTGTGAAAAAAAGGACAAAAATTTCATATAGGTACAGTGTTGCATGACTGAGTAATTTTCATTCAAAATGTGAGAGCACCGAAAGCTGAAAATTGGTCTGGTTAGGAAGGGTGTTTAAGTGCCCAGTGGTCAAGTGCTTAAGGACCGGGCCCCTTTCTGAGATTTGTTGTTTACAAGTTTGCTAGAAAATTACTTGGAACCCACAAACATTATACATTTTTTTTTCTAACACCCTAGAGAATAAAATGGCGGTCGTTGCAATACTTTGTCACACCGTATTTGCGCAGCGGTCTTACAAGCACACTTTAAAAAAAAAAAATACACTTGTTTGAATTAAAAAACAAGACAGTAAAGTTAGCACAATTTTTTTTCTTCATATTGTAAAAGATAATGTTACGCTGAGTAAATTGATACCCAACATGTCACGCTTCAAAATTGCGCCCGCTCGTGGAATGGCGACAAACTTTTACCCTTATGATTGGGGAGGGTAAAAATGTGGGAGTAGTTGCCGAAGCTATCCCATACACATAGATACCCAGAAGGAATTAAATGGACTTTCTCGGTACTGGTATAACCACAAATTGATTAAAAATACAAAATTTTATTCTGTAACAGTGTACAAACAATATCTTAAAAACACAAAGATGTATGCAGAGACAATTTATAAAATATAATACAATGTACACCACACAAGAACTAACTCATAGCAGGTTTCCCCGGGACAGTTTCTGTTCAGGTGGGGTGTAAATATTCCTCTACCGGTTTCACGGTAAAACTGCTTCTTCAGGAGTATGAAAAGGTCTATAAGAAAACAGTGTATTAAAGAAAATATACAAATTGTACAGGGAGATCATTCGCAAGGCATAACGGTAGTAAAATGAATATGGAAAGATCTGCTCACCCAAATGGGCCAGGCACGGCTAGCAGCAGAATCCCACAGACCCCCCCCCCGCTGGACAAGGGGGAGTGCAAAAAGCTTCATTATCTTGTAGGACTTCCCTTGCCGAACATGGCTAAATCAGCTGCCAAATTAATCAACCATATTCTTACTACAGCCAGCTATTTAATAGCATTAAGATGGAAACAGCATTACTGCCTTCTCAACTTGATCTTTACAAACATTTTCATAATAACCTCAATATGGAATATTTAACAGCTTGACTCCACAACACTATTTCTAAACGTGAAAAACCTTTGTGCCACTGGCATATTCTAGAATCTTAGTTTCCCCTTCGTATTTTGTCCACTTGGCGGTGTGGGGGATAGTCTTGAGGTGGGTCCATATCACTACTTTCCTCCTCCACCTACTCCTCCTCCCTCCCCCTTTTCTCCCTCCCCTTTTTCTCCCTCCTCATCCTTTGTTTTTTAATTTCTTTCTTTCTTGATCTGTTTTTCCATCCCTTTTTTCTTGTTTTTTCCTCTCCCTCTTATACATTTGGTTAGGCAATTTCTGTTGTAGCAGACCATTCATCCTATTTCTACATAAGTAGTCACCAAATGGTATTTCTACATATTTTGTTATCAAATGGAAGTCCTATTCTGATTTCTCTACCTGTTTTTTTAGATTTAAAATGCATCCTTTTTTTTTCTCTTCATGTCAATGATATGTGAATTGCTTGTCTGTATTCCAGTGGTTCTCAACTCCTGTCCCCAGGACCCACTAACAGGCCAGGTTTACAAGATGACTGAAATACATCACAGGTGATATCATTTGCTGCTCAGTGATTGCAGTATTCTAGCCTGCCTCTCCCCAAGGTAATATTTAAAATCTGGCCTGTTGGTGGGTCCTGAGGACTGGAGTTGAGAACCACTGCTGTATTCGGTCTGTTAATCAGTACGGTGTGGACACTCTTTTTCAGACCCTTGGTTCTATACTATGTTGTATGTTGATTATATGTTTGTAACATTTTGGTTTGAGTTGACTATGAGTTTACATGAGTTGTCTATGCTCTGCTGTAGCCTATTGTACATGTTTATTTTCTTTTTTTTGTAATCTTTATTAACCACTTTCACCCCCTTGCCCAGGCCAATTTTCAGTTCTGCGCGGTCATGCAACACTGTACCCAAACAACATTTTATTTAATCATTTTTTTCCCCACAAATAGAGCTTTCTTTTGGTGGTATTTGATCACCAGTGTGTTTTTTATTTTTTGCTAAACAAAAAAAGACCGAACATTTTGAGGGAAAAAAAGTTTTTCTTCGTTTGTTATAAAATGTTGTAAAAAGTACGTTTTCTCCTTCACTGACGGGCACTGATAGGTGGCACTGATGGGCATTACTGATAGGCAATGATAGGTGGCACTGATAGGCGGCACTAATGGGCCGAAATGATGGGCACTTATAGGTGGCACTGATTGGCACTTATAGGTGGCACTGATTGGCATCCATAATGGGCACAGGTTGACATCCCTGTTGGGCATGAGTTGGCATCCCTGGTGGGCTCTAATGGGCATTCTTGATGGGTCTGCACTGATAATCAATGCGCCGACCCCCTGTCAGGAGAGCCGCTGATCGATTCTCCTCTACTCGCACCTTATCAGCGTGAATAGAGGAAAAGCCGATAAACGGCACTTCCTGGTTATGATGTGACCAGTTGTGTTTGGACACAGCTGATCACATGGTAAAGAGCCCACGTCATAGGATCTTTACCAGAATTGGAGATGCGGTGTGTCAGAGCAACACACCGCACTACCGATTGCTGCGCACCCACGTGGCTTATCCTGCTGGACATCATATGACGCCCAGTCAGGATAATAGAGCCACTCTGTGGCTGTCATTCTGCATACGGTGGGCAGGAAGTGGTTAAACATGTAAATGACATACAAAAACAAGGTGACCATAGACATCCACAGTTTGTTGCGTATCAAAGCACATAGTTGTAACACATGTCTCAAATCACCAGAAGGGTGCACAAAGAGAAGAAGAGAAAAACAATGAAATACCGTGCAACATGGGCAGCAAAATGGTAACCAGGGATCAACAGTGTCATAGGTAGAAATGGTGGTTAAAGATCAGCTGAATAAAAAAAAGGGGGGGGGGCCCATATTGGTCAAAATAGTAATCGGTAGGATGAGAACACCATAAAATGACGCTCCCTATGGGCCACGACTCGGACTGCCGGGTGCTAGAGACCACCAAAATAGCAGTTAGAAATTGTCTTTAACAGATAAAGGATCCCCATTAGCTCAAAAATTCAAAATAGATAAAGGAAAACAAGCAAGTAATTCCCCAAAAAGGGAAGAAAAAAGGTTATCCGCATTCCTTACAATGTTAAAGCAGCAACACCGCGTTAATTGGCATGTACCACTAAGCAAACGGTGATTAAAGCAATTACATTCATGAGTAAACAGGTGACTGCTCTAAGGCTTGGTTAGTAACTTAAATGAAGGGTCTGCTAATGCCAGTAGGGCAACATCGAGGCTTGACTGGGCAGGGTCTGAATCAGTAGTATAGTCCCGCCAGGCCACCCAAATATTACGAAAACGCTCCTGCGTATCCACTCCTCTGCTCCATAATTGAATTTACTTTCCTGATCCATTCCTTGCAACTAGGGACCTGTGCCCTCTTCCAGTATATTGATATCAACCGGTTCATGACCAGCTCACGCAGATATACTGTGGCACAATGGCTCTCCTGGGCGAAACCCTGTATGAGTACGTTCTTCTCTTTTTAAGAGCCGCCAGAGGGCACGTGCGCACCCGCTGTACTGCGGGGGACTCAATGCGCATGGCTGGCAGGCGCGATCGCCGCCAGCCACATGTGCACGAGCGCCTGTTCCGTCAGGGGAGAAGAGACATTTTGTTTGTTCCTACTAAGTAGGAACAACGATTTGTCTCCTACCTAGTCAGTCCTATCACCATACAGTTAGAACACACTGAGGGAACACACATTTAACCCATTGATCGCCCCCAAGTGTTAACCCCTTTCATACCAGTGACATTTACACAGTAATCGGTGCATATTTATAGCACTGATCGCTTTATAAATGGCAGTTGTCCCAAAAGTGTCTGATCTGTCTGTCGCAATAGTAGTGCAAAAAAAAGCAGATCACCGCCAATACTAGTAAAAAAAAAATAATAAAAATGCCATAAATCTTTCCATAGTTTGTAGACGCTATGAATTTTGCACAAACCAATCCATATACGCTTATTGCGTCATTTTTGGTAAAAAAAAAAAAATGTAGAAGAATTATATATTGGCCTAAACTTTTGGGGATATTATAGCAAAAAGTAAAAAAAAAAAAATTTTTTTCAAAATCTACCCCTTTTTTTTTTTTTTTTTTGTTTATAGCGCAAAAAATAAAAATAGCAGAGGTGATCAAATACCACCAAAAGAAAGCTCTATTTGTGGGGGAAAAGGACGCAAATTTAGTTTGGATACAGCATTGCATGACCACACAATTTTCAGTTAAAGCGACGCAGTGCCAAGTTGTAAAAAAGAAAAAAAAAAAACACAGAAAAGTGCCTCCAAGTGCAAGGTTTAATATGCAGTATAATTAAAATTTCCAGCACTTACATCTAGGTAAGGACTGGTATGCTCGTGGGGGATTGAAATCTCCTTGGATTGTTTCCAACGTATAAAGCGTGTCCTCAGCGATCATTGAGTCCAGGCTGCGAAAGCCGCAAGGAGCCAGAGAGGAAGCCGGCTAACCCCTTGGATAGCTGGAGGGGATGATGAAAAGCAGCTTGTGGAACGACTCTTCTGGGCATGTGACGTCAGCGGGATGTAGAGGACTAAAGAGGGTATTACCCCCCCCCCCCAAAAAAAATAAAAAAAAATAATGACATGCCAAATGTGGCATGCCAGGGGGTTACCTTTCCTTAAAGCGGAGGTTCCATTTTTGGGTGGAACTCCACTTTTAAAGTGTTACCAAACCCAGTAATATGAAAATAGTTAATCTGTGCCCACAGCTTATAAATCTTCTAAATATACCATGGTTACATGATAAACTGCAGAGTTTTTCCAGTGCTGAGAGTTCAGGAAGGAGGAGATTTCCACTGTGAGATGTCAATATCATGTGACCTGACTATCTCTGAGAACTGTTCTCTCAGCATAAAAAACACAGCTAAGCATGTGCAGGTCGGCTGCTCTGGCTGTGGTAGCTGGCCTTCCCCAGATAGACAGTGCAGGTGGGGGGGGGGACTATGCATACAGGATAAAACAGCCTTTTTACACAATGCAGAGGATTAACCCTTTTAAGTTCCAAAATGAGTATAACAAGCATGCTATACTGCATATACAGACTGTTTATACTGTTGTGGGTTTAGTAACACTTTAACTGTTGAAGTCGTAAGTTGTGAGAGCCACCAACAGTATGTTGGTTCTGTCTTCTTTAACAAGTTTACGTAATTGAGGTTGACGGTTTCATTGCTCAGCTGCACCTTTTGTTCTCATTTGTGTAGCATTATTAGGAGATTTCAGCACCATCCATTAGCCATATGACGGCTGAGGTGTTTCATGGATCTATGATTTCTGGTGGGGTTAATCTGATCACTGGAGAACTAGATGTCAGGGTTGACTCAGCCCTTCCTTCTCTGAGCTGGCAGCTCAGCTGTCGGCTAATTGCCAGCTCTCGTCTCTCCACAGTTAACCAGCTGTTCTGGATCTGCTCGTCAGTCCCGCCTACTTAAAGATCTCCAGCTCACTTCATTCCTGCCTTCGCCTTGGTCACATCACAAGTAACCATCTTCTGCGTTCCTGTTTAAAGACTGGCTTTGCTGACATCCCTTCTGGCTCCTTATCCTGCTTGCTGTTCCTCTACTTGGATCCCTGACTTCTGGCCTGGCTGATACCCGATCTGGCTACTGAAATCTGTCTTGGCTGACTCCCTGATCCGGTTACTGGACTCTGGCTTTGCTTTGTCTACGCTTACTCCATTTACCTTTTTATTTTTATTAATAAACAACTATGATTTTACTGTACATCTGTCTCGGTCTGGTTCATGGTTTCTGACACTAGAGCTGCACGATTAATCGTCAAGAATCGTTATCGCAATTTTTTTTTCCCCCGTTGCGATCTTGACAAAGTGTTTCCCGATCTTTGGTATGCAGAGAGTTTTCTATCTGCTCTCAGCCATCAAAAGTCAAAGTCTGGGCAGTCAGAATGTTTTAAAACTTGGCAATCAGTGGAATGTTAAGTCTAAACATTGTATCAATTTGTCTTTTACATCAAAGGAATAGACTTCTGTATGTAAATTAGGAATGTTTAACCACTTAAACACTAAACCTTTTTCTGACAGTTAAGTTTTCAAGTTAAAATCATTTTTTTTTTTTTTTGCTAGAAATTGCTAGACATTACTTAGAACCCCCAAACATTATTGTGTATATATATATATATATATATATTTTAGTAGAAACCCTAGAGAATTAAATGGTGATTGTTGCAGTTTTTGCGCAGCGGTCTTTCAAACGCAATTTTTTGGGAAAAAATTACTTTAATGAATTTAAAAAAAAAAAAAAAACAGTAAAGTTAAGCCCAAATTTTTTTTGTGTAATGTGAAAGATTTTAGGCCGCGAGAATCTTTATTAATGGGTTTTTAATTAATTTAATAGCAGTTAATATGCAAAATATTATAACAGAACAAATACCTAATGTGTGAATTCTATTATCATTGTTCAATCAATTTACTTGTGCTTTTTGTGTTTATTAAAACCATCAATTGTACATTTCGTGACTTAAGATATTTTTTTTCTTTGACATTTCAGATGCATCGTCAGGGGCAGCTGCTACTTCAAGTTATGCAAATTCCACTTGGGGTTCAGGAGCCCCCTCCGGCAGTGGCCCTACCACAAACCCTCCCCACGCCTGGGACAAAGTGATTGTAGACGGGTCGGATATGGAAGAATGGCCGTGCATAGCCGGTGTGGACACAGAGCCCCCTTCTGACAATGCCACAGACAACAGTGCCTCGAACCAAGCCTCAGAGAAGGGATCCCTACAAGGAAGTGCCACTAACCACAAAGGAAGGGGGGGCCAGAGCCAACATCAGCAGCCTGGCAACGAATGTATCCAGGGGGTATGGAAAGCTGACCCCAAGGCTAAGCCCGTCCCGTCTTCCAACCCTGCTACAGAGGGAGTTAATAGACTGGGAAACTGGAGGAGCATGGGTGGTTCTGAGAGAACAGGACCTGCCTCTGGTTTCAATAACTTTAACCCAAATACAAATCCAGCTGCCTGGCCAGCCCTGGTTCAGGAGGGCAGCAGGAAAGCAAACCAAGAGTCAGAAGGCAGCTTCTCCAGTGCACAGCTTGGCTCTACAGGTCTAACCTCTCGGGAGCAGCAGTCAAAGATGGAAAATGCAGGTGCTGGTTTTTCAGTCTCGAGCAGGGAGACTGCCACAACCCACCACACTGATGGACCAAAAAATGGAAACACTAACTCTACAAACTCAAATACTTCAAACCCCCTTGAGAACAAGGGAACAGCCTTTGGGGTAGGGTCAGGGGATACTTGCCGAGGTTCAGATCCCTCTGCTCAAAGCACTGGAGATAGAAAAATTGGAGCGATGGCTTCTTGGGGGCAAACTAGGGGGCAGCCTGTCCCAGGAGATGCCAACTGTGGGCTCAGCAATTCTGGAAATAATGGACGAGAGAGGGAGGATACAAGGAAGTTGTCTTCATCTCATAGGCCCAACGGGTCCAGGGGAGAATCTTGGGACAGTAAAAGTAGTGGAAATGGTTCTTGGGGATATGGCCCACAAACTGATCCCAGTGAGTTGAAATGGGGTGAAGGAAACAAGTTGATGGCTGGAGGAGTGTCTCAGGGAGAGTGGAAGCAGCCGTCTGGGCATGAGGACTTAAAAGTTGGAGAATGGGGTGGGTCAAGTCAAGGAAATTCTAGCACTGGAGCATGGGACAATCAGAAGGGCCATTCACTATCGGAAAACCAGGGCAGCGCATCATCAGCGTCTTGCTGGGGCCGGGCCCCCAGCTCTGCAGGAAGTGAGGCAGGGGGGCAAAGCACTGGAAGCAATCCTAAGGCTGGGGGCAGTGGAGACAGTCTGAACTCTGGCAGTCGACGTTCACATAGGTCTACTCTCCCAGACAGCCAAGCTGTTTTGCAGTCCTTGCTTAATCGAACAGACTTGGATCCCCGAGTACTCTCCAACTCGGGCTGGGGGCAAACCCAGATAAAGCAGGATGCAGCATGGGAGACTGAAGAAGTGAAAACTCGACCTGAAGGCAAAGCAGACCGTGGGACTGAAGGATGGGAAAACACATCACAAGCAAAGAGCTCAGGGGGCTGGGGGGATACCCCCAGCCAAAGCAATCAAAGCAAGTCTGGTTGGGGAGAATCTGCTCCTGTTCCATCTGGTCAAGAATGGAAGGACACTAAAGCAACTGGCTGGAATGACTATAAAAATAGTGCAACTGGTTGGGGAGGGGGTGGAGGTAATGGGGGTGGGGTTGGACGACAGGATGAAAAGGCAGGTCCTGGTTGGAACAATGATAATGGTGCAAGTTCTGAGCAAGGATGGGGTTCTCGGCAGCCTGCGCCTGGAAGTGGATGGTCTGCTGGAAAAAATGGATGGGTGGGAAGCAACAGTGAGGACATAGAGCCTCCCAAAGGCCCTGGGGGCTGGGATGGCTCAGGAAACAAAGCTTCCTCTGGCTGGGGGGATATAGGACAGAATGATGTTGGCTCTTGGAGTAATGGGGCTGGCTCAAACTCAGCAACTCGAACTAACTGGGAAGAGAATAAAAGGTCCCAAGGTGGAGGTAGTTGGGGAGACACAGCCAGGGCTCCAGTTTCTTGGAATAAGCAGCAGGAAGCTACACAGGCTGCTCCATCTACTGGCTCCTGGGGTTCACAAGCTCCTCCACCTCCTGGAAATGGTAGGCAGCCACCCACCCCTGGTTGGAAGGGTGGCCCTACACCAACAGTGTCCAAGGAAGAAGAACCGAGTGGCTGGGAGGAACCATCAACATCATCTATCAGCCGTAAAATGGACATTGACGATGGTACTGCAGCTTGGGGGGATCCTAATAGTTATAATTACAAGAATGTTAGCTTGTGGGACAAAAATGCCCAAGGAACCCCTTCACAGATGCCACGGGAGCAAGGAATGCCTGGATCTATAGCCAGCAAAGGAGCACCTTCAGGTATGGCAGTTTAATTTTGTTTATGTAGTTATAAGTTTTAAGATAATTTCTTAATTTCAGCTTTAAAGAATAGATTTATCTGTATTACATATTCCGTACCTAATGAGCTGCTGGAAAAGTGAAAATCACTGTAGTAGTCAGAACTACTACAGTGATAACAAATGTGATAGTGGTGTTCCAAGTGCGGATTCCTTTTATATGTGTAGCTGCTACCACTAAATCCTCATATATTGTAAATGTCTACGTTTCTAAATATCCACGTGACTTGTATGTGAATACATTAAATGTGCCTATAAATGTAAAAATTGAAGATTGTGCATTAAAAGTCCATGCAAAGCAAAAGTAATGAATGTCCTCAAAACCCAAACTTCTATGTGCTTCTTTAGTATTTTTGGTGGTGAAACCCCTGATGATGTCCCTTCTGACTAAACCAGTTCGGCGGACTTTGGGAACAGGTCACCGTACATAGATGTCGTCTGGTGGCCATCTTTGATGTAGGGTACTCCATGTTTTTATGACTTTTGTTTTGCTTTGCATGGACTTTATCCACAATGTTGAGTTTTTATGTTTATAAGCACATTTAAAGTGTTTGTAAAGTCAGGTTTTTTTGTTATCTTAGACTTAGAGTATTCTATGTTCTGTGTGCAGCAGCCCCCCTAATACTGAGCTGAGCCCATCTCGATCCAGCGATGTTGCAGGAGAGTCTTGGCTGCCTGGGACTCTCTCTCCTGATTGGCTGAGACAGCAGCGCGGCGCCATTGGCTCCTGTCAGTCAACGTCAGTGAGCCACTGAGGAGAGAGAGGGGCGGCTGAACCACAGCTCCGCGTCTGAATAAACGCACACAGCAGCGGCTCGGGTGCCCCCATAGCAAGCTGCTTGGGGGCACCCGAGGATCTGGGCTGCTCTGAGGAGGATCTGAAGGGAAGGATCTGGGCTACTCTGTGCTCTGTGCAAAGCCACTGCACAGAGCAGGTAAGTATAACATGTTTGTTATTTTTAAATAAAAAAAAGGAGACTTTAGTATCGCTTTAATACATAGACATACAGAATTACATGCTATATTTGTTTTGATTTGTACAAGTGTGATAGCAGTGACCATAGGGTTCTAAGAGTGGGCTTCCCCTTTGCACTCTGACCACAGGAGCCACTCGCTAAACACTGCTGCCATTCATAGAACACTTTATATTTTTTTTTTAAACAATACAAGGCATTCTCTGAACGAGGTGGGTAGGAGAGGCTGTGATATCAATTCTGCTTTTACTTCTACACTTTCAACCATGTAAGACTGCAATCAATTTTATGTAGTATTCTTGCCAATCGGTTGTCTTCCTGGATTTATAAAAAAACCACTTTGTGATAAAAATATGATGATGTTAGCAGTTATATGTGCAAATTGCTCTACATAGTTTTTACTCAATTTGTTTATAGTTTGATCCTTATTTTCTGCATGCTTAGAGGATCTCCGATATTGACTCCAGGCACAGAGCAGCTTGCTGGATTTATTAACTAGGTGCACTTAAACATTTAAATTGTTCGGCAAGTTGGGGATCTGTATAAGTGATGAAAATCAGATTTTAGGTGGTTATAAAGTTGTGCCCTGTTTGCTATTGTCAAGAATTATTTACATGGCCTTCTCTGTGCTCTTTGGTTTCCAATAGATCTATAGTTGTTATGCATGCTGTTAAGCTGGCCATACACTTAGATTTTCGAACCATCGTTCGTACACAAATTCTCATCGGTATGATTGATGACATGACAAACGCCGTTCAAAAGTACTTAACCACTTGCCAACCAGCCGCCGCAGTTTTACTGCGGCAGGTTGGCTCGGCAAATCAACGTTGCCTTACATCGCTTCCCATTGTGGCCACTAGGGGACGCGCACCGCCAGAGCCGATGTGAGTGCCCGACGGGCACGATGACCACCGGGCACCCGCGATCGCTCACGACAGAGAGGGAACCAGGATCTGTGTGTGTGTGTGTGTAAACACACAGATACCTTTCAGGGGAGAAGAGACTGATCGTGTGTTCATACAAAGTATGAACAGCGATCTGTCATCTCCCCTAGTAAGTCCCATCCCCTCTTCAGTTGGAACACAGTGAAGGAGCACAGTTAACTCCTTGATCGTCCCCTAATGTTAACCCCTTCCCTGCCAGTGACATTTATACAGTAATCAGTGCATTTCTTAATTGTACATCATAGGACACAGACCCATAGTAGTTACTATGTGGGTTATAGGCCACCTTCAGGTGATGGACACTGGCACACCCTAAGACAGGAAGTCCACTCCCTATACAACCCCTCCCACTACTGGGTTTTCGCCAGTGTCTTAGGTGTTGGTCACGAGTAAAGATGTGCTGTGCTGAGCTCCACTGGAAGATTCCTTTGCTGGGGCAAGCTATGCAACCGGATCCATTCAAAGTGTCTTTTCTGGGCCGAATTGAATGTTACCCGGGCCTCGTGTCCCAAGAAACAAGGTTTTGCCTGTAATGCTTCTCTTTTTTTAGAGAGCTGGACCCCGGTATCCAGTACTTTGGTGTTTTCAGCCATAAAGTTTTACTGGTGGGGTGCTTTACGGGTCCAGGAGTGTGGGTTCCCCGAGGGTCCTCGGTTTCTGTAGGTTTGGTAATGGACCCACAGTGACTGGTGAAGATTGAGTCTGTTGGTTTACCACAGAAATCCCTGCGGCGGGAAAGGTAAGTGGAGGTTTCTAAGGAATTTTTAAAATCTTTCCTATGAAATGTCTCCCTTAAAGTAAACGTTGTCATGCCTAAGTCACCACTGGGGGCTGTATAGAGCACATACCGTGTCATGCTTTCCTCAGATCACGCTGTGCAGCAGAAACAGCAGGCTTACCTCCGGCGAGCAGCTCAGACCTCCGGTAAGATTGTGGGGGGGATTTTCTTCCACTATTAACCCCCCACCTGGACAAAGCTCTCCCCCTCTCCCTGGATAAAGGGAAGCCAAAAAACGATCGGCCATGCCGCTCCGTTTTTTTTCACCGCCCCTGCACAGCGGCTTGTCTCAGGTCTCCTCCTTGCCATCCCCTCCTCACACACACGCCGATCCAGTCAGATCGGAGGCCCGCACTCGCACGGGAAAACTCTTTTGAAAAGGGAGGGGTGGCAATGTGACGGAAGATGTCGGAGGGACACGAGCAAAAAGGGACATGTAAGAGGTTGGTAACACAGGCATTCCCTGACACATTTACTAATAGCATCAGGCTGAGCGTTAATAGCAGCGGCACTGGCTGGACTATTGCTCAAGCAGTAGATGCGATTTCTTCTGGTAGTACCTCTGCATTTTTGCATTGGGCTATGGTCAGAAGAAGGGCTAGAAACACCCCAAAAAATGGCTCAAGAGGGACTCTTTCAAGCTCAAAAAAGCCTAGAACCAACTCTAAAAAAAAATGGCATCCTCCCCTGAGCGTTCTGAGGTGGCTGGTCAGAGTGCGCCATCTGGGCCGTCAGGTGTTGCAAGTGTTTCCAACACTACAGCCCCATGTCTGCTACTGATTATTGGGGTTGGAGCAGAGAATAGCGGCTTTAATCGCATCCCAGAATGGGACTAAGCGCGATAGGTCCCCTTCTTTTACCCAGGACCCTCAAACTGAGGAACCGGGGGCAGGAGATGATGAATTTCTCCCAGGGGACCAGGAAGAGGCTGATGATGACTCTTCTGAGGGGTCCAATGCGGAAGGATCAGGTTCACAATCTAAAAGATTGTACAATCTGAAAGTACAATCTCTTACTGAATTGGTCTGCTCCACATTCATGCTACCTTTAACTGAGCCGGTCGATAAGCCTACTTCTTGTTTGGGTTCGCTAAAGCCTCCCCAAGCTGTTCATGCTTTTCCTATCCATTCATTGCTGGAAAAGCTTATGTATTCTGATCACCCAGATAAGCAGTTTTACCCTACTAAAAGTTTTTTCCCATGGAGGAAAAAATTAATAAAAAATGGGAAATTCCAGCAATTGACGCTGCTATATTCTCTGTGAATAAAAGTTTGACTTGTCCGGTAGACAATGCTCAAATGCTTAAGGATCCAATGGATAAGAAGTTGGAACACCTATTAAAAAAAAAAACACTTTTTTTCTCTGGCAGGTTCAGTAACTCAGCCTGCGCTGGCAGCAATTGGTGTATGTCAATCCTTGAGAGACCAGTTTAAACAGGTACTCAAGATTATTCCTGATCAGCAGGCCCAAGAGTTGGCCGAGCTACCAGGGGCGTTATGGGTGCTTTCAGTAGACGCTATAAGAGATTCTATTCTCCAGGCATTACGCTTTATGCTTGGACTGGTGCATATGCGTAGAATACTATGGTTGAAAAATTGGTAAGCCGAAGCGACATGCAGAAAGCTCCTGGCTAGTTTTCCCTTTCGTGGTGAACGGCTGTTTGGAGATGATCTGGATAAATACATCCAAAGAATTTCTAATGGAAAGAGTTCCCTTTTGTTAGTTAGGAAAAGGAGTAAGCGTATTTCATTTAAACGAGCTTCTTCTCCAGTGCCTGAGGCATCAGCCTCCAGGCAGTCTCGACGGCCTCCACCGTCAAATTCAAGAGGTAGACCTCCGAGTCAACCCCAGGGACAAAAAAGGTCCTGGGGAAGGAAGCCTACAAAACAGAGTACTAAGGCCTCCCTATAAAGGGACGCCTATGCTCGCTCGAGTGGAGGGACGACTTCTGCAGTTCTCAAGGATCTGGCAGGAAGAGTGTCGAGACAAATGGGTGGCCTCCTTAATAACTCTAGGATACAAACTAGAGTTCCGAGTGTCCCCGTCTCCTCGTTTTCTCAGATCAAACGTTCCCTAGGGATCTGGGAAAAAAAGAAGTCTCTCTTTCAAGCATTGGACCATCTTTTGTCTCAAAAGTTGATGTTTGGGGTCCCCGTGGAAGAGCAGGGATTGGGGTTTTATTCAAACCTTTTTACGGTACCAAAACTAAATGGGGATGTCAGACCCATTCTAGGTCTCAAAGATCTAAACCGGATTTTGAATATCCGCTCTTTTCGCATGGAGTCAATCCGATCAGTAGTCTCCATTCTACAAGGTGGAGAACTTCTAGCATCAATTAACATCAAGGATGCTTGCCTCCATGTACCTATTTTTCCCTCACCAAAAATATCTACGCTTCGAGATAGAAAATCTTCATTTTCAGTTTGTAGCTCTGCCTTTTGGTCTAGCTACTGCACCTCGAGTGTTTACAAAGGTCCTGGCTCCTCCGCTAGCCAGATTAAGGGCTCAAGGTATAACGATACTAGCTTATTTAGACGATCTGCCCTTGATAGACCAGTTGGTAGCCCGCTTAGACCAGAGTTTGGTTACCACAGTCAGCTACCTGGAATACCTAGGTTGGATTCTCAACCTTAAAAAATCTTCCTTAAAACCATCAAGGAGATTGGAATACTTGGGTCTGATTATAGATACAGCTCAAAAGAGGGTGTTCTTTCTCCAGGCAAAGATCAGTGCCATAAGGGAACTGATTCAGGTGATCAAGGCAAAGAAGAATCCTTCTATTCGACTTTGCATGAGATTGTTGGGGAAAATGGTGGCTTCATTCGAGGCCGTTCCTTATGCTCAATTTCCTTTGAGACTGCAAAACAGTATCCTATCTGCTTGGAACAAGAAGGTCCAAGCTCTAGACTTCCCAATGCGTTTGTCTCCAAAGGTGCGCCAGAGCCTCAGTTGGTGGTTATTAGCCAAGAATCTGCACTGCAGAATGGAAAATCCTTCCTACCAGTTACTTGGACGGCGGTAACAGATGCCAGCCTTTTGGGTTGGGGAGCAGACCTGGAAGAAGCGACTGTCAAAGGGAAGTGGCGCAAATCAAAAATGACCTTGCCCATCAATATTCTAGAGATTCGGGCAGTACGCCTGGCCCTGAGGGCCTGGACGTTCAGGCTACGGAATTGTCCTGTCAGGATTGAATCTAACAATGCCACGGCAGTGGCCTATATCAATCACCAAGGGGGCACGAGAAGTCGTGCGGCCCAGAGAGGGGAATCATATCTTAACTTAGGCAGAAAACAATATACCCTGCCTATCGGCAGTCTTCATTCTAGGGATAGAGAATTGGCAGGCGGACTACTCAAGTCGCCAGCAGTTGTTCCCGGGAGAATGGTCTCTTCACCCCAATGTCTTTCTGACAATATGTCAAAAATGGGGCTTCCGGACGTGTATCTGTTTGCACCCAGGTTCAACAAAAAGATTGACAACTTTGTGTCAGGATCAAAGGATCCGCTTGCATGCGGAACAGATGCATTGGTATTTCCGTTGAATCAGTTTTCACTGATTTATGCATTCCCTCCTGTTCTGCTGCTTCCATGACTTCTTCCCAGGATCAAGCAGGAAGGAAAGTTGGTGATTCTTGTGGCCCAGGAGATCTTGGTATGCAGAGATCGTAAAGATGGTGATAGGGATCCCATGGACCCTACCGTCTCATCCAGACCTGCTCTTGCAAGGTCCAGTATTCCATCCTACCTTACAAACGCTAAATTTAACGGTTTGGCTATTGAGACCCACATGCTGAAGAAGCGTGGGCTGTCAGGTTCAGTGGTGTCTACCTTGGTTAATGCAAGGAAGCTGGCCTCCAGAATCTTATATTATAGAGTCTTGAAAGCATGTCTCCTGGTGTGAATCCAGGGGTTGGCACCCCAGGAAATATGTCATAGGTAGAATCCTTGACTTTCTACAGATGGGGTTAGAAATGAAGCTGGCCCTGAGTACTATCAAAGGCCAGGTTTCGGCCTTGTCGGTATTATTTCAATGTCCACTTGCTACGCATTCTTTGGGTCGTAGCTTTTTCAGGGGGTAACGCTGCTTAATCCTCCGGTTAGGTCACCTCTGAACCCTGCTCAGACTCCCAAAACTGATATTTTGTTTGTGTTGCCTTAAGGTCCTAAAAGAAGACAGGCAGCATTGAAATCTACGATTTCTAAATGAATTTGACAAGTAATTGTTCAAGCTTATGGTTTAAAGAGGAAAATTCCACCTTTTCAAAATAAAGGGCACTCCACCAGGACTGTTAGTGCTTCCTGGGCTAGTGCATCACCAAGCCTCCATGGCTCAAATCTGCAAGACCACAACTTGCTCTTCTGTCCATAAGTTTACCAGATTCTATCGAGTAGATGTAAAAGGTCATGAGGATAGCGCCTTTGGGCGCAGTGTGCTGCAAGCAGCAGTATAAGCCCTCTGGTCTCTTGGTGCCCTAATTTTGTTGTCTCTTCCTCCCTTCGGTTGGCATTGCTCTGGGACATCCCACATAGTAACTACTATGGCTCTGTGTCCCGTGATGTACGATTAAGAAAATAGGATTTTTATAAAGGCTTACCTGTAAAATCCTTTTATTATTTTAATACACGTGTATTGCTTTGCTACAAAAACTGAGGTACTCCCAGTAGTGGGAAGGGTTATATAGGGAGTGGACTTCCTGTCTTGGGGTGTGCCAGTGTCCATCACATTAAGGTGTCCTATAACCCACATAGTAACTACTATGGCTCTGTGTCCCGTGATGTACTTCAAAGAAAAGGATTTTACAGGTAAGCTGTTATAAAAATCCTATTTTTTTTATATGACTGATCGCTGTATAATTGTCAGTGGTCCCAAAAATGTCCAATTTGTCCGCCGCAATATCGCAGTCTCGATAAAAATCGCAGACCGCCGCCCTTACTATTAAGTAAATAATAATAAAAATGCCATAAATCTATTTTGTAGATGCTATAACTTTTGCGCAAACCAATCAATATACGCTTATTGCGATTTTTTTTTTTTTTTTTTTTCTAAAAATATGTAGAAGAATACATATCGGCCTAAACTGAGTGAAAAAAATGTTTAAAAAAAAAAAGTGAGATTTATTATAGAAAAAAGTAAAAGATATTGTGTTTTTTTTCAAAACTGTCACTCTTTTGTTTATAGTGCAAAAAATAAAAACCACAGAGGTGATCACATAGCACCAAAAGAAAGCTCTATTTGTGGGAATTTTGTTTGGGCACAACGTCGCACGGCCGCGCAATTGTCAGTTAAAGCGACGCAGTGCTGTTTCGCAAAAAACGGCCTGGTCATTGAGCAGCTAAATCTTCCAGGGGTGAAGTGGTTAAACTAAACAAAAATAAAGTTTGCTTTTAGCATTTGATTTCTGAGTGTATGGACTTTTCATAACAAAAAAATTCATCTTGCTGCTTCATATTTTTTCATGACTGTTGTCAAAAATTAGCATTGATTTGACCCCGTTAAGTATTAGAAAATTGAATGTTCTTAAAACAAAATTTTTTAATTTAAGCTCCAATACTAAAGCTGGGTATACACTAGCAGTCATTAAAGTGTTATTAAACCCACAGCAGTAAAGTCAGTGTGTGTATATGCAGTAAAGTATTCTTATTATACTCATTGTGGAACCTCAGGGGTTAATCCTCTGCATTATGTAAAAAGGCTGTTCAATGCTGTCTTCTCTGATCATTTAAACTTCCACTGTCTCCAAAAAATAACCTGATATGTGCAGAACCAGGGGACAGGCTGCACATGCTCAGTTTGGTGTGTATGGCAAGATTTTTTTTTTTTCTTGGGAGAGTCCATGTGATCAGCACATGGCCAATCAGCACTGTCCAGACAGAGGGTCAGGGATCCTGCATTCTCAGAGGATAATGAAAACTCCTCCAAGCTTTAACCAGACACTCATAGAAGTCACAAGACTGCTTTAACTGCCGATGAAAAAAGGTATTGATCGGTTTATATTTACTAAAATAATTGCATTTCCATGTTCTGTGTACTGTGGGAGACCAGATATAGTGAATGCATGGTTATGGGTTTAGTAACACTTTAAAGTAGGCTTTAGAAAATTCCTGACACCCAGGTGAAGTGCTTTGGAGAAGCACTGGAGAACTGTTCATTATTTACAGTGCCTTGAAAAAGTATTACTACCCCTTGAAATTTTCCATATTTTGTCATGTTACAACCAAAAACATAAATTTATTTTATTGGGATTTTATGTAATAGACCAACACAAAGTGGCACATCATTGTGAAAAGGAAGGAAAATGATAAATGTTTTTCAAAATTTTTTACAAATATCTGAAAAGTGTGGCATGCATTTGAATTCAGCCCCCTTTACTCTGATACCCCTAACTAAAAATCTAGTGGGACCATACGTCTTCCGAAGTTGCTTAATTAGTAAATAGAGTCCACCAGTGTGTAATTTAATCTCGGTAAATACAGCTGTTCTGTGAAGCCCTCAGAGGTTTTTTAGAGAAACTTAATGAACAAACAGCAACATAAAGGCCAAAGAACACACCAGACAGTTCAGGGATAAAGTTGTGGAGAAGTTTAAATCTGATGGTGCACTGTTCATCCGAAAATGGAAAGTGTATGGCACAAGTGCACACCTACCAAGACACGGCTGTCCTAAACTGACAGGCCAGGCAAGGAGAGCATTAATGCGGTGAAGCAGCCAAGTGACCTGTTGTAACGCTAAAGGAGCTGCAGAGATCCACAGGACTACTATTAGTCATGCACTCTACAAATCTGGCCTATATGGAAGAGTGGCAAGAAGAAAGCCATTGTTGAAAGAAAGGCATACGTTTGCAGTTTGCGAGAAGCCATGTGGGAAAAGGTGCTCTGGTCAGATGAGACCAAAATTTTAACTTTTTGGCCTAAAAGCAAAATGCTATGTATGGCAGAAAACAAACACTACACATCACCCTGAACACGCCATCCCCACCATGAAACATGGTGGCAGCTTTTCTTCAGCAGGGACAGGGAAGCTGGTCAGAGTTGATGGGAAGATGTATAGAGCCAAATACAGGGCAATCTTTGAAGAAAACCTTTTGGAGTGTGCAAAAGACTTGAGACTAGGGCGGAGATTTACTTTCCAGCAGGAGAGACTCTAAACATACAGCCAGAGCTACAATGGAATGGTTTAGATCAAAGCATTTCATGTGTTAGAATGGCCCAGTCAAAGTCCAGACCTAAATCCAATTGAGAATCTGTGGCAAGACTTGAAAATTGCTGTTCAAACGCTCTCCATCCAATCTGACAGAGCTTAAGCTAAGAAGAATGGGCAAAAATGTCACTCCCTAGATGTGCAAAGCTGGTAGAGACGTACCCAAAAAGACTTGCAGCTGTAATTGCAGCGAAAGGTAGTTATACAAAGTATTGACTCAGGGGAGCTAAATACAAACGCGCGCCATACTTTTCAGATATTTGTTTGTAAAAAAAAATGTGAAAAACATTTATCATTTTGATTCCACCCCACAATTTTGTGCCACTTTGTGTTGGTCTATCACATATAATCTCAATAAAATACATTTACGTTTATGGTTGTAACATGACAAAATGTGAAAAATGTCAAGGGGTGTGAATACTTTTTCAAGGCACTGTAGATGTCCTTATTAGCAAGATAAGGCAGTCTCAATCAACAGGCAAAATCTGACTCTCACATCTAATGCTCCACTGAGTCAGACAGCCCAATTTGTGTATGTCGGGGCAGCTTTGGCCAGTGTAAAGGTTGTCTAGTTGGTTTTCTTTATTTTAAATGTGAGCTGAATAATGGTTGGTTAACTTGTTTTTTTGTTTTTTTTTAGAAACAAAAGTTTGAGTTTTAAGTACAAAAAAGTCATACCGGGTACAGTGTGTTGTACACAATGTAAAGAATCTCACATCTCAATAAACTACATATAAGAACAAACAGCATAACTATAACAGTTTATGTTGGTGTCAATTATTTCCATATAAATCAATAACCGTGTATTATTTACATTAACAAATCTACAATATAGGAGAAGGGGTTTAGATTGTACCAGCATGTGAAGTGACAAGCAGTCTATGTGGTGCAGGTTGAGGAGGATTGTAACCATCCATCTATCCCAAATTTTATTGTACTTGGCCGGGGACCCTCTATTTGTGTAAATCGCCTTTTTGTAAGGTAGTTATTGATTTCAGCAAGCCAGGCAGTGAACGTAGGGGCAGCCGTCTGGATCCAGTTTCAGGGGAATTTATTTTCTTGCTGCAAACAACGTTTCATGTAAAAAGTGAATCGTGAATTTATCTATTCCATCCTCAGGTCCCTGCACGTCATCTCAGGTCCCTGCTGTGTTCTGTGTCTCACAGAATACAGCGGGGGAGGACAGGGGAGGGGCCTGAATTGGCATAGATCACCGCAAGCGTCCCTGAGCGTCACTGTCTAGGTTCCAGCGATACAGGTTAGCCCATTTGGTCATGTAGAAACTGGACGACCTGTGACCAGTATCCCCGGATCTGAGGGCACCGCCAGATGATGTGATCAAAGGTGCCAACAGAGATCAGACACCTGGGGCACATAGCGCTGCGAGAGGCGCAAAATTTAGCTAGGTGTTGTGGAGTTAGGTCTGCTCTATGCGTGATATAAATTTGCATGAATCTGTCAAACAGTTTGGGGGATACCAGCTTAGGAGTCTCGAACACCTCACCCCAGTCCTCATCCTCCAGTTCTCCCACATTGTCCACCCACTTCTGCTTAAAGTGGAGGTTCGCTGAAAAAAAAATATTAAAAGCCAGCAGCTACAAATACCGCAGTTGCTGACTTTTAATATATGGACACTTACCTGTCCAGGGAGCCCGCGATGTCGGCAGCCGAAGCCGATCTGTCCTTCGGCTCTTGGCTGCTGCCGCCGCCATCCTCGGCAAGGGAATAAGGAGGTGAAGCCGTGCGGCTTCACTTCCTGGTTCCCTATTGCACATGCGCGAGTCGCGCTGCACGTCATCTCAGGTCCCTGCTGTGTTCTGTGTCTCACAGAATACAGCGGGGGAGGACAGGGGAGGCGCCTGAAGTGGCATAGGTCACCGCAAGCGTCGCGGTGACCTATGCCAGGAAGTGGGAGCAAATACCTGTATTGGACAGATATCTGCTCCCTCCTCCCCCCTGAAAGGTGCCAAATGTGACACCGGAGGGGGGGAGGAATCCAAAAAGTGGAAGTTCCGTTTTTGGGTGGAACACCACTTTAATAGAGCATGCTAGTTTGGTTGCAGGTGGCGTGGTGAGCATTTTGTAGAAGAGAGATATAAGCTGACGTGTATCTTCCCTATATATCACCTCCAGTATGTCTATGGAGGATAGAGTAGGATACAGTGGGGCAAAAAAGTATTTAGTCAGCCACCAATTGTGCAAGTTCTCCCACTTAAAAAGATGAGGGGCCTGTAATTGTCATCATAGGTATACCTCAACTATGAGAGCCAAAATGTGGAAACAAATCCAGACAATCACATTGTCTGATTTTTGAAAGAATTTATTTGCAAATTATGGTGGAAAATAAGTATTTGGTCACCTACAAACAAGCAAGATTTCTGGCTCTCACAGACCTGTATCTTCTTCTTTAAGAGCTTCTTTGTCCACTCATTACCTGTATTAATGGCACCTGTTTGAACTTGTTATCAGTATAAAAGACACCTGTCCACAACCTCAAACAGTCACACTCCAAACTCCACTATGGTGAAGACCAAAGAGCTGTCGAAGGACACCAGAAACAAAATTGTAGACCTGCACCAGGCTAGGAAGACTGAATCTGCAATAGGCAAGCAGATTGGTGTGAAGAAATCAACTGTGGGAGCAATAATTAGAAAATGTAAGACATACAAGACCACTGATAATCTCCCTCCATCTGGGGCTCCACGCAAGATCTCATCCCATGGGGTCAAAATGATCACAAGAACGGTGAGTAACAAAGGCTACCATCAGTAACACACTACGCCGCCAGGGACTCAGATCCTGCAGTGCCAGACGTGTCCCCCTGCTTAAGTCACGCCATGTCCACACCCATCTAAGGTTTGCTAGAGAGCATTTGGATGATCTAGAAGAGGATTGGGAGAATGTCATATGGTCAGATGAAACCAAAGTAGAACTGTTTGGTAGAAACACAACTCGTCGTGTTTGGAGGAGAGAGAATGCTGAGTTGCAACCAAAGAACACCATACCTACTGTGAAGCATGGGGGTGGCAACATCATGCTTTGGGGCTGTTTCTCTGCAAAGGGAACAGGACGACTGATCCGTGTACATGAAAGAATGAATGGGGCCATGTATCGTGAGATTTTGAGTGGAAACCTCCTCCCATCAGCAAGGGCACTGAAGATGAAACGTGGCTGGGTCTTTCAGCATGACAATGATCCCAAACACATCGCCCGGGCAATGAAGGAGTGGCTTTGTAAGAAGCATTTCAAGGTCCTAGAGTGGCCTAGCCAGTCTCCAGATCTCAACCCCATAGAAAACCTTTGGAGGGAGTTGAAAGTCTGTGTTGCCCAGCGACAGCCCCAAAACATCACTGCTCTAGAGGAGATCTGCATGGAGGAATGGGCCAACATACCAGCAACAGTATGTGACAACCTTGTGAAGAATTACAGAAAATATTTGACCTCTGTCATTGTCAACAAAGGATATATAACAAAGTATTGAGATGAACTTTTGATATTGACAAAATACTTATTTTCCACCATAATTTGCAAATAAATTATTTCCAAATAAGACAATGTGATTGTCTGTCTGGATTTGTTTCCACATTTTGTCTCTCATAGTTGAGGTATACCTATGATGACAATTACAGGCCTCTCATCTTTTTAAGTGGGAGAACTTGCACAATTGGTGTCTGACTAAATACTTTTTTGCCCCACTGTATGTGTCCATAAACTGAGTGTGACGTGCATGACGCACCTGAAAGAAGCGAAAAAGCATATAATTTGGGAGGTTGAATTCTGCTTTCAACTTATCAAATGTTTTAATTTCTCCATTATGGAGGATGTGGGACAGCAAGTAGATACCCTGAGATATCCAGATGGTGGGGTCAGGTACCTGGAGGAGCTCCGGGAGGAGTTTGTTATACCACAATGGGGTATTGTCGTGAAATACAAGGCATTCCATCTTGGAGGTCACCAGGTCCCAAATCCTTTTATGCTGAAATGAGTCCAAAGCGGTTTGAATAGATCGAGCCTTTCAGCCCTCTCATTACATCACAAAATGGGTGTGGGAATCGTGTGTGGGAGTCGTGAGTCTGCTGAGTTGCATACCAGGTCCATAATATGTTTCTCTGACTTATCTATGTGGTATAAGTGGGAGAGCTGTGCTGCCAAGTAATAAGTCCCAAAATCTGGTACTGCAAGACCCCCCCAATGTCGTTGGGCATTGTAGGGCCTTCCATGAAAGTTTGTGCCTACCTGGTCCCCATATGGAGGATTGCAGAAGTGTATCCATGATTTTAAAGTATTTAAGAGGGATA
Source organism: Aquarana catesbeiana (assembly GCF_042186555.1). NCBI lineage: Eukaryota > Metazoa > Chordata > Amphibia > Anura > Ranidae > Aquarana > Aquarana catesbeiana. Next base: position 115,929,200 of record NC_133330.1, on the reverse strand, counting down.
TATATTGGGGAATGCTATAACACATGTAGGATTTTAGGTAAGAGGATCATCTTGATTAGGCCTATGCGCCCCATCACCCCTACAGGTAATCTTGCCCACGTTTGAATTTTGGACTTAATGAGTGGGATTAATGGCTCTACGTTTAGTGGAATGAAGTCAGCTATTGTCCTGGAAACCAATATTCCCAAATGTTTAAGGGTATTTACTCTAACTGGGGGTAGATTGGCTTGGTCTCTCGTCGGGGGGAAATACATCTATAGGAAGAATCTGGGACTTGTCCCAGTTCATTGTAAGTCCTGAGAACTTACCAAAGTTCTCAATTTGTAGGGCCATCTGGAGGGAGGGGCCTGAGTCCGAAAGATACAGTAGAATGTCGTCTGCGTAGAGCCCAACCCTTTCCTCCACTGGGCCAGATACTAGCCCATGGATATCCGTGTGTTCCCTAAGTGCTATCGCCAGGGGCTCCACTGCCAGTGCATATAATAACAGTGAGATGGGGTAGCCCTGCTGCGTCCCCCATGAAAGCAGGGAAACCTGCAAATGCATTCAGTGAGGAGCATTCTGACGTAAACGCTTCCCATACCGTCAGTGGGGAGGACGTGTTGGTATTTTTTTGAAAGGAGAACCCCCATTCCATGACTAGTCTAGCCGTATCGGGAAGTATGGTCAGCCAGAAGGGATTTAGTCTCCAATTCTGTGGGGGTTGTCATATGGAGTCAGCTCAATCCAGTAAGGGGATTGATCTGATAGTATTCGGGGGCCAAATCCAGCATTTTGCAGTCTGGGGATTAGGGTACTGGATAGCCACAAATGGTCTAGTTGGGACATGGTAGAGTGGGAGCTAGAAAAGCACGAGTAGGCTTGACGCTTAGGATAAATGTGTCGCCAGGTGTCCACCAAGCCAAAGCTCGTCAGGCGGCTGAACCTGGTGTCTCGGTCTGGCATGGGCGTTTGTGAACCCTGTCCCATGCGATCAAGAGAGGGATTGGTTACCATATTAAAATCCCCTAGCCATATTGCTGATGGTCATAAACAAGAAAGGAGAATCCTTCACTGAGAATGGTGGAATTAAAGGGGGGGATATAACAGGTCAGTATCAAAATGGGGTTACCTGCTATCTTAGCGTGTATAAATACATATCTGCCTTTGGGATCCAGTGTTAGATTGAAGCTCAAAGGACACTGATTTGGCTACTAGTACTAAGACACCAGTATGTAAGGGGCGCATGATAGGCCCAGCCAATCCAGGGGCACCGCAGTGCCCGCTGCAGATAATTCTGTACATGGGTTTCCACCAACACAATTACGTCTTCCCTTTGACTTTTCAGAAAGGAGAATACTCAAGTGCGTTTCAACTTATCTCTGACCACGGACATTCCATGTTAAAAATTTCAACCTGGCCATATATAAATCGCAATGTAGTAAGTGGGCCAGGCGGCCATGTAAACCCCTATGTAGTACAAACATTGCAGTGTAGCTGTGCAGATGCACCAGCTAGTCAGTAAAAGGATGGATAGCAGCATATCAATGATAATATTTGTGTAAAAACCATATGTAGTAGACACCAAAAACATCAATAAAATTAACAGCAAAACCCTAACGCTCCCAGCTCTACACATACCCCAACTTGTGCAAGCATATGTCCCAAAAAAAACCCAAAAACAATTTATGGAAGAATCGTATTGGACGCCACGGTGGTGCCCTAAAAAAGTGGGTCACAAACTGGGGCAGCTCACTTGAAAATAAAGAAAATAGAGTTATACGTAGGGTACTTCCTCAACGATTCTCCGAGGGGGAACGAAAATCCTCTGAATAGCACTGTCTGCAGTGGGATCCTGGTGTCTCACTGGTGATGCTTAATAATAAAAAATCGGAAAATCAACCACAGTGCAGCTCCTAGTCCGTCAGCGGTAATATGGCATAAGGTAGTGCCATAATACATGAGGTCTGTGGTCTGGGCAATGAAATATTCAGTGTTACTGTAGAGGGGTGCACTAACAGGGGACAGAAACAGAACACATGCTAACAGGAATAGTCAGAACATGAGCATGCATCCCTCCGTTTAGGTCAGGGGCCAAGGCTATGATCGAAATAGGGTGGTGAACATGGCAGAGATAGTACAAACCCATTTAGTATTCACGGGTCAAGCAGGATTGAGCTGATCAAGCCAGTCCCTGGCGGCTTTTGGTTCCTCAAAAAAATAAACACGATCTTCTCCAATGACCCGAAGGTGAGCTGGGAACAGCATGGCATATTTCAGATGACAAACTCTTGATATCTCTGAATTGGCTGCGTTGCCGCTGTACCTCTCCAATGACCCGAAGGTGAGCTGGGAACAGCATGGCATATTTCAGATGACAAACTCTTGATATCTCTGAATTGGCTGCGTTGCCGCTGTACCTCTCCAATGACCCGAAGGTGAGCTGGGAACAGCATGGCATATTTCAGATGACAAACTCTTGATATCTCTGAATTGGCTGCGTTGCCGCTGTACCTCTCCAATGACCCGAAGGTGAGCTGGGAACAGCATGGCATATTTCAGATGACAAACTCTTGATATCTCTGAATTGGCTGCGTTGCCGCTGTACCTCTGCAGAGAAATCGGGAAAGGCCATGATCTGATGGTTATGCAGAGGTATGTTACCCTTTTCTCTGGATAAGCGGAGTATGGCATCACGGTCCTTGTAGTTGACGAATTTAGCAATAAAGACTCGCGGAGGTGCACTCTGGGGTGGCTTCTTGGCGGGCATCCTGTGTGCGTGTTCCACAACGAATGATTGTGAGAAGGCCTCGCTCCCATAAGCTGTAATTAATAGCTCCTCCAAGAAGGTAGCCAGGTTGTTACCTTCTGTGCCCTCAGGGAGACCTATGAATCGCAAGTTGTTCCTCCTCATGCGATTCTCGAGATCATCTTGCTTCTGCTGTAGTTGGGCAATGAGGCGTCTCGCTTGGTTAGACAATTCTTGTAGTGCGGGGATGGCATCCTCCACCTGGCCTAGTTCCGGTTCCCTGACTCTGTCCCTTAGTCCCTTAGCTGCTGCATGTCTTGTCTGAGCAAAGAGATGTCAATCTTTACCTCTATTCTGGTGGTGAGGGACGTTTGACATGCAGCGATCGCTTCCAGGATCTCACTCTTGTCGGCTGCATGAGTGGCAGATGAGGAGGATGGGGAGCCGCCATCTTGGGCCTGTCCGTCCTGGACAGGCACAGGCCCAAGTATATCCATAATTTTTAAGTATTTAAGAGGGATGTATATTGGGGAATGCTATAACACATGTAGGATTTTAGATAAGAGTATCATCTTGATTAGGCCTATGCGCCCCATCACCCCTACCGGTAATCTTGCCCATGTTTGAATTTTGGACTTAATGAGTGGGATTAATGGCTCTACATTTAGTGGAATGAAGTCCGCTATTGTCCTGGAAACCAATATTCCCAGGATCTCACTCTTGTCGGCTGCACGAGTGGCAGATGAAGAGGACGGGGAACCGCCATCTTGAGCCTGTGCCTGTCTGTCCTGGTGGCGGAATTTCCCAAGTTTTGCGGCTGTATGTGCCGTTCTGTGGGGCGGCGACATTACTCCTCTGTGTACCGAGACTTTGACGGTATATTACCGTGCTGATGGTTCGAAGTGTTGTGGTCAGGATCGTAGACAAAAGGTACCACCGGCGCAACTCAGCTCAAACACGTCTCGCCACATGCAGCTTCAAGCCACGCCCCATGGTTGTAGAAATAAATTACGAAATAACTTGTGTTCTCTTTTAAACATGGAAAGTTAAAGATCAAAGTGGACCTAGCATGATGTATATGCTTATGTCATGTTAGATGCAGGTTTCCTATGTAATATGTAACTTCAAATATATCACTGTCTTTCCAGTCTCAATACTTTCTCTTCCTGCATGTATGTATGTGTGTGTGTGTGTATAGATGTAGAGAGAGAGAGAGATAATCTCATACATATACGCTCCATAGTCCTCACTATTTGATTTACTATTTGATTTGTTCATTGTAAATAAGTGATGACTTTGGGAGACTGAGGAATACCTATCATAGATTAGGTGACATAATTACTGTGCCCACACTTACTTTACATATTTTATATAAATATATATTCTGAAAAAAAGCAGTAAATTCACTTTAAAACAACCTCTCCTTCACCTCATTAGCTGTAGACAGTATTCAGAAATTAATTTTCAACGTTCATGACTAGGGCTGAAACGATTAATCGATATTATCGATAATAATCGATAATGAAAATCGTTGTCAACGATTTTCATTATCGATTAGTTGGTCCGCACCTTCCTTCTGTCTGTCCGTCCGTTTTAAATCCTCCCTCCCTGTGTCCTCGGCGCCGCCATTTGTGACCAGGCACGTCTGCGCCGCCGCACGTCCACGGCGCGCCTCTCCTCCTCCTTGCTGACGTCACCCCCCCCCTGATCTTCTCAGCCCCGCCCGCTGCCTCGAGGGAACAGAGAAAAAATCCTCCCTCCTGTGTCCTCGGCGCCGCCGTTTGTGACCAGGCACGTCCGCGGCACACCTCTCCCCCTCCTCCTCTTTGCAGACGTCATCCCCACTGATCTCAGCCCTGCCCGCTGCCTCGAGGGAACAGAGAGGCGAGGGCAAGAAGCGAGGAGAGCCGAGCTGCTCATTCATAGTGAAAGGTAGCAGCTAATAACACAGTAAAAACAGCACATTTTTATGACCGGGCACCATCCTAACAGTATTACTGGGGAGGGAGGGGGGGGGGGAATGCCCCATCATTGGTGTTCCTGGGAGGGAGGGGAATAGACATAGTGCCCCATTGGTGTTCCTGGGAGGGGGGGGAATAGTGCCCCATTGGTGTTCCTGGGAGGGGGGGGGAATAGTGCCCCATTGGTGTTCCTGGGGGGGGGGGAATAGTGCCCCACTGGTGTTCCTGGGAGGGGGGGGGGAATAGTGCCCCATTGGTGTTCCTGGGGGGGGGGGAATAGTGCCCCATTGGTGTTCCTGGGGGGGGGAATAGTGCCCCATTGGTGTTCCTGGGAGGGGGGGGTGCCTGGAGTAGTAGTTCCCCATCATTGGTTTTCCTGGGTGGGAGGAGAATAGACATAGTGCCCCATTGGTGTTCCTGGGAGGGGGGGGGGTAGTGCCCCATTGGTGTTCCTGGGAGGGGTGGGGGGATAGTGCCCCATCATTGGTGTTCCTGGGAGGAATAGTGCCCCGTCATTGGTGACCCCGGGAGGAATAGCGCCCCGTCATTGGTGACCCCGGGAGGAATAGCGCCCCGTCATTGGTGTCCCCGGGAGGAATAGCGCCCTGTCATTGGTGACCCCGGGAGGAATAGCGCCCCGTCATTGGTGACCCCGGGAGGAATAGCGCCCCGTCATTGGTGACCCCGGGAGGAATAGCGCCCCGTCATTGGTGACCCCGGGAGGAATAGCACCCCGTCATTGGTGACCCCGGGAGGAATAGCACCCCGTCATTGGTGTCCCCGGGAGGAATAGCGCCCCGTCATTGGTGTCCCCGGGAGGAATAGCGCCCCGTCATTGGTGTCCCCGGGAGGAATAGCGCCCCGTCATTGGTGTCCCCGGGAGGAATAGAAAAAAATGGCACATTACGATTTTTTTTATGATTTTATCCGATTAATCGAAAAAATAATCGGCCGATTAATCGATTATGAAAATAATCGTTAGTTGCAGCCCTATTCATGACAGACATTAAAGGGGTTGTAAAGGTAAAAATTTTTTCACCTTAATGCATTCTATGCATTAAGGTGAAAAAACTTTTGACAGTACCGCCGCCCCCAGCCCCCCCGTTTTACTTACCTGACGCCTCGAATCTTCGCTCCTCGTCCTCGTCAGCTTCATTGCAGCTCAGCCTGGTCGCTGATTGGCTGCAGTGGATGGATTGAAAGCAGCGCAGCCATTGGCTCGCGCTGCTGTCAATCACATCCGATGACGCGGCGCGCCAGGGGGCGGGGCCGAGTGATACAGCGAGCGGCTATAGCCGCCGGCTGTATCACGGGAGCGCGCCCGCAAGCACTCACCACCGTGCGAGGGAGCTCGCATGAAGGTGGTAAATGCTTGCGGGGAGGAGCTGAAACAGCCGCCGAGGGACCCCAGAAGACCAGGTTCGGGGCCACTCTGTGCAGAACGAGCTGCACAGTGAAGGTAAGTATAACATGTTTGTTATTTTAAAAAAAAAAAAAAAACATCTTTACAACCCCTTTAATGTCACATCCCCTGCTCCTGTATTTTCTGTGGTAGCAGAAACTTGGTATCTTGCCAGCATCCTAATGTAATCAATTTCCAGGTACTATAAGCTGTTAGAGACTGACTAAACCCCCCCAAATTCAGAGCCTCAGTTGCGAATGAATTGTTTTAGGCTTCATGTACATGGGACGTTTTTACAACCTCTCCTGAACGATTTAACTTGACAGATAGTAACTGACATTTAAAACGTTCATTGTACCGCGTTTACATGCCACGTTTTGCTACAAAGCTTTTTTTAAGATTTTTTTTTTTTTCCAAGTAGCCAAAAATGAAAAACGCAGCTTAACACGTGTACATGCGTTTACATGCTGTTACAGGCATTTGGAGTTTCAAATGCCTCTGAACATCCGTCCTGAATGTATTTTTTTACGTTCCAAAAAATGCTTCTAAACTCAACTGCCTAGAAATGTTGTTTAACCCCTCCTGAACTATTTAACTTGATAGCTAGAAACCAACATCTAAAAACTTCAGTTTAGCTGCATTGACATGCCGCGTTTAGCCACGTTTGCGTCTAGAAGCGTTGTGATTTTTTGTTAAAATTAAAAACGTCTGTAAACCAAATGCTGCTAAACGCGAGTTACCATGTTTAGCAGTGCTTACAGGCTGTTACAGGCATTTGGCTTTTCAAAATTTTTTTTACATTACAAAACTTAAAAATGATAGCAAATGATGAAAAACCACTAAAAAAAATGTAAAAACTTGAAATTGCTTGCAATGCTTCATAGACCATTTATATACCCCTAATGAGCCCATGATCCAATCCAATACACCACTAGCTGTACATGTTGGAAAAATATCCTACAGACATGTGCTGCACAATCAATGGATGAGTCCAGTAGTGGCGAACTCTGGCCCTCGCACGCAATTTGTGATGTCTTTCCAGCCTTATCAAGAGCAACGTCAGGAGAATTTCCTCACGTGTTCATTATGGGATAAAAGCACAGAAATTGAGGTAGATACAAGTACACTGCTGCTTTCTCAGCTGCTGCTGCTCATTCTGGTCTCACAGAATGGCTGAAATAGTTAAATACTGTTTTTTGTGATTTGGGAGGGTCTTATGATATCTTAAATAAACGCTCCTAGACGCAAACGCAACTAAACGCGGCATGCAAACGTGGCTAAACAGGCGTTTTTTAAACTGAAGGTTTTTTTTACCTTAATGTATTCTCTGCATTTAAGGAAAAAAACCTTCATTATCAGCTCTCCTCCCGCCAGCCCCCTCAAAAACTTACCTAAGCCCGATCTCGATCCAGAGCTGTGCCTGAGAGCAACGACATTACTCTCTTCTCACTGGACTCGGCAGCTGGAGTCATTGGCTCCTGCTGCTGTCAATCACATCCAGTGATGAGGGGGCGGGGCCAAGCTACACTGTGTGTCAATGGAGACACAGAGCATGGCTCAGGATCGAGGCCACACATGTTGCACCATAGGAAACTGCTTCCTATGGTAGCACACAGGAGAGGAGCAGCTCGGAACACTAGTGGGGAAACCCCAGAAGAGGAGAATCGGGGCTGCTCTGTTGAAAAATATTGTACAGGTAAGTATGATATGTTTTGATATTTAAAAAAATAAATAGACTTTACAATCACTATAAGCATTCTACTAATTACCAGTTGGAATCCCACCTTAAATCCAGTCTGCTCTGGCAGGTTCTACCCCCCTTGTGTTAGCAGTGACCTAATCTGTCAGATCGTGGCAGAATGGGGTTGATCCCTCATAAAGGATCTCTATAGAGAGCAGTGGTTAAAGGATTTGTTAACCCATATAACTCAAACTCTGCCAGACTCTCTATTAGAGCCTGGCAGAGCACACTGTACCTTTTCTTATAGAAAAACGAGCGTTGTAAGTACTGATTTAAAGCTGTCTTCAGGCTGCTCACATGACTCACGGCCGCTGTACAGATCTGATGAATGGATACTGCAGGAGGGGCCATGATCTCCCTCTAACGTCAGCTGGGGAGATCACATGGCCGCTCAGTCTATTCTGCAGTAGCCATGGAAACCGGCCGAGAGTCAGGTGATCAGCCTGAAGACAGTGCTAAAACAGTATTTACAGCGCTTGTTTTTCTAAAGGAAAGGTACAGTGTGCTCTGCCAGGATATGAAAGAGTTGCTGACAGTGAGGAAAAAAGATTTTACATTTTTACTAGAAACGGCGGGGGGCAGAGACTGAGACACACACTCAAGTTGATATGCAGGAAGGAGGGGGTGAGGAGAACAGAGGGGACAGCAGCGTATGACTGAGGCCCACAATTAGACCACGGTGATCAGGGCGGAGCTGCCATGATTTTCGTAGTCCAATAAGAGAGGATACAGGAAGTGCCAGATTCAGTTTTTTTTTTTTATAGTTTAATGGGGGCAGATTACACTGCACAAACACTGTGCTGTTTAATCTGCTTTAAGGTACCAGAAAATCTTTTTTTTTTTGGGGGGGGGGGGGTTTAACAAACTCTTTGTTAACCCCATTAATATGCTGCAAAGTCTTTTTGAACAAAAGTGTGTTTTAGCTCCATACATAGCAGGTTACGAGCTGCCGGCAACATTAAGCGCACATCAGTGGATGTTAGTTGAAAATAGTGTCTCTTCTATCTCCATTTGAACAGTTAAAAGAAATGAGCTCAACTAATGCTTCCATTGCTGAAGTTATTTCCTTGATTGCTGCACTGAAGTGTCTGCTAGGAAAAGAGATAAACAGACCATGGTGTAAAAACCTGTCAAGTCCTTGGTGCAAGGCTGGATTGCTGAGAGGGCGCCCCTTGCGGCTAAGTGCAGCGTATCCCTGGGAGTGAGATGGAGTACGGTGTCCAAAGGTGCACGGGTTGCCGAAGGTGATTTGCTGGGTGGCTGGGTTGCTGAGGGCAGCTGGGGTGCGCTGGTAAAGCAGATTGGGCAAGGGGCGTGGCCTGCACATGACCATCATGCGTCTGAAATACACCACATGAAGCTCAAATTAGCAGATTTGGAAGACCGTTCCAGAAGGAACAATATTAAATTCAGAGGAGTTCCCGAATCTGTTAAGCCAAATTAAATCACGCCCTACCTACAACAGCTGTTCTCCAGCTTACTACCTCGCTTAAACGCATGGGACTTCACGATTGATAGAGCACACAGAATCGCCAAGCCAGTACACCTTCCCCCTGACACTCACAGGGACATACTAGCGAGAGTGCACGATTTTCATGTTAAGGAGCAGATACTACAAATTGCCAAAACCACTAAACCGCTTCCAGCACCGTATACAAATGTCCTCATGTTTAGTGACCTCTCCAAGGCCACAGTGGAGATGAGAAGAGCATTCACTCCCGTAACCTCTGTGTTACAGGAAAAGAAAATTACATATAAGTGGGGATTTCCTACTAAGCTACTAGTAACGTACCAGCAACAGATAATTCCCATGCTCACTCCCAAGGGTGGATACAAAAAAGCTGACCAATTGGGGATTTCTTCCTGTATCTGCCAACCAAAACGAAAACGGGGCTCCCACTCGCGTCCTCCGCCATCACGGAACCGGATACACGATCCAGACGATGTCCTTAACAAGAAGGCCACGCACATTGATATAATCGTTTTGTTGATTTTCTGTAAAATATATCTATCTATCTATCTATCTATCTATCTATCTATCTATCTATCTATCTATCTATCTATCTATCTATCTATCTATCTATCTATCTATCTATCTATCTATCTATCTAGATATATATATATATATATATAGATATATATATATATATATCTATATATATAGATATAGATATATATCTATATCTATATATAGATATAGATATATATATATATATTATAAATTTTTAGTTTTTTTTGTTTTCCTCATACTGTTTACTTGTTCATACTGAACGTCTGATCTACTCACCGATTGACATACCTACTTTTGCATTGTAATACCTCTGACAGTCCCAAGCCACTTCAACAGGTATCTCCAGTGCGGTTTTTGTGTATAGCAAACATACTCTGTATACTTACCTACTCTATTGTTTTGCTTCCTATATAGTCGGGGCAAATAGAAGTTGTGTGGAATCTCGCTCCTTTCATCGTCATCCCAGGTCACTCCCTACTATCATGGCCCTCAAAATCACCTCCTTGAATGTAAAGGGCCTAAACTCCCCCTTCAAACTTAACCTCCTCTGGAAAGAGGCACTATCCCATCACGCTGACGTATTTTGTGTACAAGAAACGCATTTCGCTAAAGACAGTTCCCCAAAATGCTCGCACAAGCGCTACCCACACTGCTCTTTTGCCAGTGCCTGGGAACCTGGGAACTCGCCAATAAACAAACTTCATCTGCCAAACTATCCCTATACCTCAAAAATCTGATACGAACTCAGCGAACACCTACACGAGAAATGTGATTATTATGTAAAACGCCTTAGGCTACAATATTACTCTTCAGCTAACAAATCAGGAGCGTTCCTGGCCAAACAATTACAAAAACACTGAGCCAACAATAAGATACAATATCTATCCAACTCCCAAGGTAAAAAACGTCCATAATCCTCTGGATATAGTGAACAAATTCAGTGCATTTTACACCAAACTTTCAATCTCAATGACCTGGACCAAGCAACCAAGCCAAAAGTAGATGATATAGATGCGTTTCTCTCCTCTATTCACCTTCCCTCAATATCCACCGAACAACTATACTCCATTTCTATGCCCTTCTTCCCTGAGGAAGTTCGCACGGCCATCAAACGATTACCCCTAGGAGGCCCCAGGACCCGATGGATTTCCAAACGAATACTACAAACATTTCTCTGACTTGATCACTCCACACTTATGCACCACCTTTAACCAGTATACCCTTACAGGCAAAATCCCCAAGGAAGCACTAGAAGCCCTAATTGTCACCATACCCGAACCGGGCAAACCCCCTGATAACCCAGCCAATTACTGCCCGATCTCACTCCTGAACACTGATACCAAACTATATGCAAAATTACAAGCCCAACGTTTATCCAATGATATCCCCCTCATACACCCTGACCAAGTCGGATTTGTGCCTGGCAGGCAGGCCTCCCATGGTACTAGACGCCTCATTGATTTGATCCAATGGTGGAGCACAGTGAAACGCCTTCTCTCTTCCTTTCACTGGATGCAGAGAAGGCGTTTGACAGGGTGCACTGGAAATATATGGAAAAAGTCATGTACAAGTTTGGACTGACAGGGAACATCCTCAAGGCTATGCTCAACCTTTACTCCTCCCCCCCTTGCCCGAGTATGGACTTCAGGAATATTATCAGACCCCTTTCTCATCACTAATGGCACAAGGCAGGGGTGCCCACTTTCCCCCCTGATTTTTGCCATGGTGATGGAACCACTTGCACAAATCATCAGATCCACGCCAGCAATTTCGGGCATCACAGTAGGAGATATTGAACATAAAATAGGTCTTTACGCGGACGATGTTGTTATTACCCTCACAAATCCCCGATCCTCCCTCCCCAGTGTCCAAAAAACACTGGAACAGTTTAGCTCAGTCTCTCTTTATAAAATAAATCACAGCAAATCCACCATGCTGAACCTAAGGATAGACTCTCAAACTTTACGCCACATCTCGACAAACACACCTTTTACTTGGGCCAAGAACTCATCGCTCCCATACTTGGGAATTCAACTAACCTTCCCAAGTAAGTCACCACTTCAACTAAACTATGCCGCCCTACAGGAAAAGCTACTGCGCATCTCCAAAGACATGTGTAATTATACTGTTTCTTGGGCTGGTAGAATAGCTCAAGCCAAAATGTATCTAATGCTACATATTTTATATATGTTTCGCACACTCCCCTTACCTTTGCTACCCAAACAACTGGCGCAATTACAAGGACTAATCCATGCATACATTTGGCAACATAAACAACCCAGGCTCAAAAAGGACAGTCTTTTATCTCCTGTACAAAATGGAGGGATGGGAGCCCCCAACGTCCACTCATACTACAAGGCAGTTATACTAGATCAACTACGTGAATGGTGGTCGCCCACCTCAACCAAGACATGGACACAAATCGAAACCGAGGCTCTTAATGCAAGTCCGCAACACACCCTAATGGCTGCGCTACTCATCTTGAAACCACATCAGCACTTCCTACATTCTGTAACTGCAGCACTACGAATGTGGTCTGCCACTGCACAGAAATCCAACGGCATACCCAAATCTATCCTTCCCAAGCTTCATATCCAAGCATTAGAGTTGATCTCTCCTAACTTACCCCTCAAGACATGGATACAAAAAGGACTCGCCACCAACCTGGGACAACTCATCTCCACTTCAGGACCCCACTCATTCCCCCATCTACAACAAACATTTGATCTGCCTGCCGACATCCTGAAATTCTACAATACCCCTAATCCAGCAGTTAAAGGCATTGCATGGGTATATAAGTTGTTGACCACGTCCTCAGAAGATCACACGTCTTCGTCCATCAAATTTTGGTCCACCTTCAGACTCTCCACCAAAGCCCCCACTGTGGCACAAAGCCCTGACCATTCCTCTTCGAGCTTCAAGGTGTATCTCATTGGGAATCAACACAAAAACTATTCCACAAGTGGTACTTCACCCCAGCCAGACTGGCTTATATCTACCCAACTACATCCTCTCAATGCTGGAGAAACTGTACAGGAAAAGGCACCCTGCGGCACATATGGTGGGACTGCTCTAACATCCACATTTACTGGAAAGAAGTCTCCCGCTGGGCCTTCTTCTGGGTCTTAACATCCCCAATTGGCCCAAAAATGTCATTGTACTGGCAACTCACATCCTCCATCGCAGCTCGTTTAGCTCTAGCAAGAAAATGGAAAGCCTCACAACCTCCCTCCGGATTGGAACTCATCGCTCTATTAAACAACCACTTCCAAATGGAATCTTCCTTTGCTAAGGCCAACCTGTCTACTGCAACGTTTCGCCTCAACTGGGAACCATGGATCAATGACCCAAGGAGTTCAACACTACCTTGATTATTTCTTTTTCATAAGACAGGAACTCTCCGATGTTACTAATCTTCATTTTCAATATTTTTTTTATTGAAGTTTTGCAAAACATTGGTACAGACTTTTACAATGTGAGGTAAAAAGATCAATAACCTTACAGCGTATAAGAGAACGTGTTTCCGATAGGAATATTTAGATACATCAGCCTTAAGCAGGTACAGGTCTATCCAATAAGCTCGCGTGGGAGAAAAGCACTGCCCAACTCCGGACACAGCATCTGGGTACTTGCTGTATCGCCTTGAGAGGAGCAGTGCCTCCGACCCACCGAGAAACTGCTACATGGATTATCATGGCTGTTACCTTCAAAAGCCTGTTACCCACTTGACCAGATAATAGAACGAGAAAGTAAAACATAAAAACGAAAAAAAAAAATTTAATAGATTGAGCGTACAAAAGGAACAATGGTAGAGCATTCCTATTTGTCTCTCGATCAGAGTTAAATTTGTTAGTCTACTCAAAACTGTTATGTGCACAGGTTTTCCAAAGGAGAGACTGACCGATCCGTACCGCCAAGGGGATTCAAAGGATCCCGTCAGTGGTCCGAAAGGCAGTCCCCCCAGTGTACCCCGCTGGAGAGGTATCATGACAGAATAGAACTGTGAGAGTATAATGAACTAGGTAGACCCTTAAAGAAAGGAAAGGAAACGTGTTAGGAAGAAAAAGAAGTGGAGAAGTTTAGTGTTACTGTGGAGGAGGGGCACAGCCCAATCCAGGTTCCAAACCTGGTAGGAGTGGTATGTTACAGTACATCGCCCAAGGTTCCCATTTGGCATTGAATCTTTCAATTTTGTCCAGCAGTTTCGCTACTATTTTCTTCTGGGACATTATCCATGATACTTTTCTCTTACAACACTGGAAGGACACCGTGGGCCTTTTCCATGCCTTAGCTATAGTAATTTTGGCCCCCCAAAAAATGAAGGAGAGAATTTGGGAGCGCTTAGATATATTAGGAATAGTGTGGTTAAGTAAGGCTATGTGGGGGTCAGGGGCTATAGATATGTTCATGAGATTGCCTACAGTTCAAAATAATTTTTGCCAAAAGGATCTAATGCGGGGGCATGACCACCATATGTGGAACATAGTGCCTTCCAATTCGCAACCTCTAAAGCACAGTGGAGATGTCCCAGGATAAATCAAAGCCAATCTGGCAGGAACATAATACCACCTTGACAAGACCGTGAGGCTAACCTCTATTAGGGAGATGTTGCAGATACCTGAGTATGAGCGGGTCCAGACTCCGAACCAATCCGTTGGTGTCCACGATCCGCCTGTGTCCTCCTCCCAGGTCCTAGCGTATGATGGTTTGTCTAATTTTGACATAAGTGCTGTGTAAATTTCAGAAATAACTCCTTTTTGGTTAGAAATGTTAGGGCACCAATGTTCATACGGTGTGATAGAGGGTGACTCGGGCTTATTGGTCCAGATGGAGTGTAGGAAGTGGGAGATTTGGTTGAATCGGAATCTTTCCGAGTCAGGCATTTCCAGTTTGCGTTTACAATAGGATACGGTTAGGGGACCTGCAGCTGTGAGGAAGTGGCCTATTCTGTAGACGCCTTTGTCTGTCCACCATCTAAAAGCCCGTATGTCCAATCCTGGTGGAAAGTTAGGGTTATTGAAAATGTGTGACAGAGGTTTAAGGGGGAGATCCGAGCCGGATGTGTGAAAAGTTTAGTACATTGCGCAATGGAATGTGACAAGGTGGGTGCCATTATAGCCGGCCTAAGCCTTGGGTCGCACCACATGAGAAAGTCAATAGTGTTGAGGGGTGTAACCACTCTTTCCATAGATAGCCAATCAGGCTTTGGGCCCCTTCTGAAGATCAGTGAAATTTGTGACAGTTGGGTAGCTCGATGGTATTCCCATAGGTCAGGTAGACCCAATCCACCCTGTGAACGTAAGCGGAGGAGAATGCTAGACGGACATCTGTAACCCTTATTTCCCCAGACAAAGCGAATAATCTCAGATTGTAGTTTATGGAGGAAACTTTTCGTAAGAGGGATTGGGAGTGATCGAAATAAGTATAAAAGGCGGGGTAGTAGTGTCATCTTAATAGCATGTACTCTTCCCAGCCAGGACAGACCACATCTAGCCCATTTTTCGAGCTCTCTTCTACATTTAAGTACCATGGGGGGTAATTAGCTTTGTATAAACTGCCTATGTCAGGTGTTAGGAAAATTCCCAGATAGGGGACGGCTGTGTCGGACCAGGAAAAGTCAAAGTTTTCGTTTAAGTTGCGAAAGAAGTTCTGACGGTACCGTGATATTTAAAGCTATAGACTTATTCATATTTACCGTCAGTCCTGATATTTTGCTAAATGACCTCAGAACCCCACAAACCACTGGAGTGGAGATCAAGGGAGATGTAAGGTACAGTAAAAGGCCATCTGCGTATAGAGCACATTTGTGTTCCTGATCCCCACAGGATACCCCTTTAATATCCGGGTTTGTTCTGATTGCTATGGCCAGAGTCTCTATCGCAATAGCGAATAAAAGGGAAGAGAGTGGGCATCCCTGTCTGGTGCCTCTTTTTATTGGGAACGAGGCCGAGTATCTACCCATCAGTTGAACTTGGGCTGAAGGGTTTGAGTACAGCAAGTTTATTAGGTTTAGGAAAAACCGGCTGAATCCCCATCGTTGCAGGATGTCAGACAGGTATGCCCAGTCAATTGAGTTGAAAGCCTTGTGTAGGTCAGTCGACAAAATAAAGCCCTTTTGGGGTGACCCTCCGTCCCATTGAGATTGCAGAAGAGAGATAATGTTTATGGTCCTTCTAATTTGATCTGGGCCCTGTCGGCCAGGGATAAAACCCACCTGATCTTTGTGAATATACATTGGAATGAAACTCGCCATCCTATTCGCTAGTATCTTGGTTAAAATTTTAATATCGTTGTTAATCAGGGATATTGGCCGGTAATTCCCAATCTCGCTTGGGTCCTTCCCTGGTTTGGGGATCACTGTGATATATGCAGCATTTAAGTCCCTCCCCAGCGGAGAACCCTTCCTAATAAAGTTCAGAAATTTGGTTAGGTGAGGGGCTAAAGTGGAGCCAAATTTTTTGTAATAACCAGTCGAGAACCCATCCGGACCAGGGGAGGACCCAAGTTTTAGTGATTTTATAGTATCAAGCACCTCCGCCTGGGTGAATGGGCTCTCCAGTAATTCCCTATGGTCATCCACTAAACATGGCAGTGAGAGGGAGTCAAGAAACTCCTGTCGATATTTGCCCACCGATGGTGATTTAGGATTATACAGATCCGCATAGAATTGAAGGAATGCTTCCATGATCTTACTTGGATTTTGAGATAAATCCCCGAAATTCAGCTTTATTTTGGGGAATGCTAAGGTACGATGTTTGGGGCTTAACTTGACTGCTAGTTTAGAACCGATCCTATCCCTCTGGGAATAGAACTTTGCCCACGACCACCTGAGGTGTTTTTCCGCAGCAGTTGTCAGAGTCAGATTGAGGAGAGCCCGGGCCCTGTCCAGGTTGGCTAGGGATTCTATAGTAGGTTTCAGTTTATGCGCCCTGGCTAGAGCTTTAAATTCCTCAGATTGTTTAAGCGTGTCTGCTTTGCGTTCCGCCTTAAGTTTGGCCGCCATTTGTATTAATTTCCCCCTGATCACCGGTTTGTGTGCCGCCCAAACTGATTCTGGTGAGATGTCAGAGGTTGTGTTGAAGCTAAAATATTCCTTAATTGAGTCCTCTAAAATTACGCACTGAATTGGGTCACTGAGAATGGTTTCCTGCAATCTCCAACGGGGGGGGGGATTGTGGTTATTGCACCCCAAGGGTTTTTTCGTAACCAGAGTGACCATCGAGTGGTCCGAAAGGGGTGAGTCTACAATCTTGGATCTCATTATCAAAGGGATCGTATAGGGCCGAGTGAATATGTGGTCAATCCTGGCGTAAGAGCCATGGGGTGCAGAGTAATGTGTGTAATCCTTAGCATGAGGGTTGGTTTCCCTCCAGATGTCTATTAAACCTTCTTCATTCAGTATTTTGCTATTTGGACACTGTCTAGAGGGACGTTTGGGTTTTGGTTTACCCGAGCTAGTTGAGTCCAGGGAGAAATCAAATGCCATATTAGTATCTCCGCCAAAGAAAATTGTGCCTTTTAAGTGAGGGCGTAGTTTGTTCATCAGGGATTCAAAAAATGCTTTCTGACTCTTGTTGGGGGCATAATACTGATACCCATCACTGATCCCTGAGACCAGCAGTAACGGCCCATTGGATCGGAGACAGTCTCTGTCTGGGAGAGATTAACATGTCTGGCAAAGCATATTGCAACGCCTTTCGATTTGGTAGCAGCTGAGGACAGAAAAAATTGAGGAAAATGATGATGCAGGAATTTGGTTTGGTAGGATATGGGGAAGTGGGTCTCTTGTAGAAAGAGAATGTCAGCATGCATGGACTTATAAAGTTGGAAGATCTTCCTATGTTTGGGAGAGTTTAAACCCTGAGTATTATGCGAGATAATATGAAGGGAGGGAGTCATGTTGGACCGATCAGTCATGTTGTGGTCGGAGTGGTGCTAAGCTTTGAAAATGCTTCTTACCTTGCTGAAGAGGAAAGACTACTCCAAATGGGAGAGAGGATGTGTCACTTGCTGAGGTGAGACCTGGGAGGAGATACCGGAAGCGAACCTGGAACCTGGGAACACTCATTGGCAAAGTGTAAGAGAAAGAAGGTAAAGGGGTGAAAGAGAGAAGAAGAGAAAACATATTTGTTACATTAACTAGAATAATTGAACTTTCCTGTACAACATTATGATATGAAGACCGCATAAAAAATCGGGGGTCCCCAGACCCCCCCCATAACCCGGGGTAGGATGGACTAGCCAGTCCTAACCCTTCAACCTGAGAGGACTGGTTCCCTACTAGTAGGGCAACCAGCCAGGCAGCCAGGGGCATGAATTGTGCTCCTGGAACCTCCTGGGGGCGCATTGATACCACCACGGCCCCGACACCTGTGTTACCTGTAAACCATCTAGTAATCTATATCATTAAAAGACAAAAAGAGATCAGAGCGGTCCAATTGTGAGGACAACCTTATCTGAAGTAATCAACCGAGTACCTTTGAGAAAGCGACCCCTCCCCCCCTGGGACCCCACCCACCAACCAAGGGACCCAGGGGGGATAGATCAGGCTCCCAACGGGAAGACCGACACAGAACAGGGCCACATATAATCTGTGAACAAAAAGGCCTACAGGGGAGTGTCAGCCTTATAATAGTGTCATTCAAACTTTACCTCAAAGCCTAAATTACTAAAATAATGTGAGCCGTTCAAGGCTACAGAGGAATTTGTTGAGTGCACTTCTAGGGCCTGATTCGCCTATTTCAGTTCTGATGAGGGGAGGAGTGTGTCCAGGGGTAAAAAAAAAACGTTGAAGATTGTCTCAGTTTGTAAAGGGAGCCGGGCCAACAAAAGGATCTATCCCCCTTCTCCCCCAGCCCTATACCCCCGCCCCATAATGGAATTTCGTAAACTTCCTCTAGTACAGATCGATCGGGGAGCCTGCGAGAGGTTGGTCACACGACAAATGAGTGTCAATGTTATCTTGGTGGCTTCATCACAGTGGGAAACTGAGACCCGAAAGGTCCGTCCGGACCGATGAACGGGACAAAGGGAGATGGAAACCCGGATCCGAGTCAGGATCTCGAAGAGCACTTGGACTTCAGGGTGGGATGTTTTCTTTAGAGCGTTTGGAGCTCTGCTTGAGCCAGGTAGGTTGCAGAGGACTTGCCGGAGGTGGGCGCTTTGTTGAGGATGGGGTGCTCTTTCCTGTCTGCGGATGCACTGGTCTTTGTGGCAATAAACCCAATTGTAGAAGCAAACGTTCTCCTTCTGCAAACGAAGAAAATCCGAAACTTATCTCTGTAGGAAAAGTTCAATCTCAGGGCGAATGACCATCGGTACGTTATAGCTTTCTCTGCCAGAAGTTGGAGCAACGGTTTTAGAGAGCATCTCTTCTGCACCGTATATGGTGACAAGTCAGCGAAGTTTTGTATTTTGTGGCCCAATAATTTTAGATTATCTGATCCTCTGGCTCTCATTATTTCTTCCTTCACGGCGAAATAGCGGGGCTTCACAATGCTATCTCTTGGAAGACCATCAGAGCGGGGGGGTTGCAGATCTCTGTGGGCTCTATCCAGCTCTGTGCGATGCTCTGCTATATCAGGTATGAGATGTTTCAGCAGGGTTTCACCGCGGAATGTACATCTTTCTCAGTTTCGGGGAGACCGCAAATTCGAAAATTATAACATCTTGAACGTTTTTCGAGATCATCGATTTTGGCAAAAGCAGTTTCAAGTTGATCTTGCATTTCTTGAATTCTGTCTGAATTTTGGTTGATACGAGCAACCGCTT
The DNA here is from genome assembly GCF_042186555.1 of Aquarana catesbeiana. Lineage (NCBI taxonomy): Eukaryota > Metazoa > Chordata > Amphibia > Anura > Ranidae > Aquarana > Aquarana catesbeiana. The sequence goes on along the minus strand of NC_133330.1, from coordinate 115,909,586 downwards.
GATCGGCTCTCTTTTCAATCAGATCTATTCGCTGCCCCAGTTGTTGCAGGTCCGCATGGATGGAGGAGGTTATTTGTGCAACGTTCATGGCCAAGCTCTTGGAGAGCAGTTAGGAAAAGGCTTCCATCATAGAAGGAAAGTCAGTGGGGACAGGGGAGGTTGTGGTAGCTTCAGTCACTGATAACAGCCCTGTGTGCGGGTCTATCATAGGAGTGGAGGGGAGGCCGTTTTGCATCCTGCCCAGCAAAGACTCAGTGGATGCAGGGGAAGCACCCAGAGGCAGAGGTGGGAAATCGGTATCTGGTGAGAGCGGTGACTGAACGTCCTGATCCGCAATAGAATCATCCTCCTCCCCTATGCTGCAGGTGCCTCGTGCTGCCGCCGCCATCTTTGCGTAGCTGACCGGGCTGGGCGCCGCTGTCATCTGGCTCATGAGGCTCCTCCTGGCCTGTGCCGCTGTTCCCCGCTGGGTCTCGGGGTTCTCCCCAGCTCAGGTAGCCCGGTGTGAGGCTCGTGGAGTCGCTCTGAGAGCTCCGGTGGCTAAAGCAGGGCCATGGTGGAGCGGAGCCTCAGAGACCAGCGGCCATCTTAGTAGCTGCCTGTAATGATGTTACTAATCTTTATCCCCGCAGTCTGCTACAACTCCTCACATCTAACATGCGCAAAACATAGGAACCCCCACACTAAACCACCGCTCCGCCTAGGGGTACCTCTACCAGGTACTCCTTAGAATGGGACTCATAAATGCATACTGTGCTTATAAGTACGTCCACAAGTTGCCTTTGCTCCTCGGTTTTAAGTTTTACGTATCTAGGATGTTACAGGTTTTACAAGATCTTTAGATCTGATAGGTGAGTGATGGGGTTGCCTCTATTCCCATGGCAAAAAAGTGCCCAGTTGGGGTGCCGGGGATTGGAGGTAGCACCACCACCCATCGAACTTTAACTCTCAGTGGTTATGTATTCGCTATGTACATCTGTTACAGCTCGACATTGTTCACTATACCATTTACTAAGCAATGTAAGTTTGCTATTTATCTCAACCTTCTGTACTGACACCCTGTGAAAAAATTCAACAAACATATTGTTAAAAAAAAAAAAAGGTTGGGCAACCGTGCGTAGAAGGATCCCAGTGGTACAACCAGGAACAGGATCAAGCCAGGCCAGGGGTCATACACAACAGGATCAGTCCGAGAGGAGGTACAACAGGATAAATTGGGAACAGAGTTGGTGGCCAGGGGTCAATCACCATGCGGTCAAGCGAAGGTACAGGAGTGCAGACTGGAGCGTAGTCGGGTCCAAGCTGGGGGTTGGTGCAGGCGAAGAGCAGGAAGAGTCAGGCAAGCCGAGTAGTCAACAGGAATCGGATACAGGCAGCAGGTACAGGGGACACAGGAAGCTGACGATAATCCAGCAACCTGCCTACATCTACAGCAGGGTTAAATAGGCCAGAAGGCGCCAAATACTGTCACTACGTGCGCGTCTTCGTGCACCTGCCGGAGCGCATCCGCATACACCCGCCGTATTGCACCTGCGTGCACCAGTTGTTGCGCACCTGTGTGCGCGCATGCGCCTGGGGATTCGCCCGGCGCAACCATGGCAGTTACTAGCAGGATTGCCAGTCCTACGGCTGTTTCCCCTGACAGTGCCCCCCCCCCCCCCCCCAGGGGCAGCCTCCAGATGCCCAATCGGGCCCAACTCTCGGATAGTGGGCTCGGAACCTCTGCAACAGTCTGGGAGCGTGAATATTATTTGCCGGTTCCCAAGAATTGTCTTCTACAGCATAATCTTTCCATTCAATAAGGAATTGAATTGTCCTACCTCTCCGCCGACAGTCCAGAATGGATTCCACTTCATATTGTGTCATCTCCCACTAAGACTGGAGGTGGTGGAACCTCTTCTCTTCCTGGAAAGGGACTAGAGACAACAGTTTTAAGCAAAGAGACATGGAATACTGGATGTATTATAGGAACTTTGTAATGTCAGTTCAAATGCCACTGGGTTAATTTCCCGTTTAATTATAAATGGGCCGATAAACTTAAGTCCCAGCTTCCGGGAGGGACAAGGAAGCCTCAGATTTGCCAAAGAGAGCCATACCTTCTCTCCAACCTTAAACACAGGGTTCCTCCTTCTCTTGTCATACTGATTTTTGTAATCCTCTTGGGCTCTTTGCATAGTTGCCTGGAGGGTCTGATAGTTGGCCTGGATAGCGTTTATCCTGTCCTGAACGGCTGGAACTGAAACCTCCGGAATGACATTGGGTAGAAATGAGGGATGGAACCCGTAGATGGCCAGAAAGGGGATTGGTTGGTGGTTGCATGAATTGAATTATTATATGCGAACGCCGCACAGGGGAGTAAGGAGATCCAATCGTCCTGGGAAAAAGAACAGAAGCAGTGTAAATATTGTTCTAAGGTTTGGTTCGTTCTTTCAGTTTGACCGTTGCTTTAGGGATGATAAGCAGAAGATAGATGTATTTTAATTGACAGCATTTTGCAGAGCTCCTTCCAGAATCTGGAGGTAAATTGAACCCCCCTATCGGACACAATACTGTTAGGTAAGCCGTGTAGTCTGACTATTTCTCTTATGAAAGCCTTTGCCGTTTCTGTGGCAAATGGTGTATCCCTCATGGGCAAAAAGTGAGCCATTTTAGACAGACAATCCACAACTACCAGAATAGTTGTAAACTCTTCTGAGGGAGGTAACTCTACAATAAAGAATTTCTTTCCATGGTTGCACTGGCAAAGGACGTAACAGACCCCAAGATTTAACTTTGGACCCCTTATTCTGCTGACATGTGGTGCAGGAGTTAACGTATTTCCTACAGTCAGACTTCAGAGACGGCCACCAGAAAGATCGTTGGACCAGCTCCGTTTTTCGCACCCCAAAATGGCCAGCAAGTTGATGGTCATGCAATGTCCTTAGGACCTGGATCCTGGTTGGCTGCGGAACAACGATTTTATCCTGGTAACGAAGGAACCCATCCATGTTAGGGAAGATGCTTCTGGTTCTGAGCAGTGGGAGGAAGCTTGTCTGAGTGAGGAGCTCAGGTTGGGTTGGATCATAAGAAAGTTCTGTGGCGACAGGATGGTGCTGGGAGGCGCCACTTCGGGAGTATCAGAGAACATCCGGGACAGAGCATCTGCCTTCCCATTCTTGGATCCAGGGCAGAAGGTTATGTGGAAATTGAATCTGGCAAAGAACAGAGCCCATCGAGCCTGTCGAGGTGTTAATCGCTTTACAGTGCAAAGGTACTCTAGGTTCCTGTGGTCTGTGAATATCATTATGGGGTGAGAGGCACCTTCAAGGAGAGATCTCCACTCCTTCAGAGCAGTCTTAATGGCCAAAAGTTCTCGATCACCCACATCATAGTTCCTTTCGGATTGGCTAATTTTCGGTGAAGAGAAGGCCACGGGATGCAGTAACCATTTAGGCCCCTGGCGTTGACAGAACTGCCCCAGTGGCTACTTCAGAGACATCAACCTCCAGGATGTAAGGCAGAGCGGGATCAGGGTGTTGTAGGATTGGGGCTGTGGTAAATAGAGTCTTCAGCTTGTCGAAGGCAGATTGAGCTTCTGGAGACCACAGGAACTGAGCATGTAGATGGGTTACTTGGGTTACAGGTGAGATAATAGAGACGTTTTTAATAAACCTTCTATAGAAATTTGCGAAGCCCACAAATCTTTGCACCCCCTTGTCTGATGGAGTTGGCCAATCTAGGATTGCCTGCACTTTCTGTGGATCCATGGCTACACCACCTGTGGAGATGATTAACCCCAGAAATTGTATGGACGCCTTTTTGAAATCAGATTTCTCTGCTTTCACGTAGAGTCTGTTTTCTCAGTGTGTTTAGCACTGTCTTTACAAATGTCTGATGAAGCTCCAGGGTAGTTGAAAATATAAGGATATCATCCAGATAGATGACGAAGAAATCTAGGTATTCACGGAAAATATTGTTTACAAAATGTTGAAACGTGGCTGGGGTGTTGCATAGCCCAAAAGGCATTACCAAATACTCATAATGTCCAAAGCGTGTTCTGAACGCTGTCTTCCATTCGTCACCCTCTCGGATGCAAACGAGATTGTAGGCCCCCCGTAGGTCAAGCTTAGTGAATATCCGGGCAGTATGAAATCACTGGAAGAGTTCAGGAACGAGAGGGAGAGGGTAGCTGTTCTTTATGGTAATTTTGTTAAGTTCCCTGTAATCCACACATGACCTTAGGGTTTTGTCCTTTTTTTTTTTCAACAAAAAAAATTCCGGCACCAGCAGGAGAGAAAGAGGGCCGGATGAAGCCTTTTTCAAAATTTTCATCAATATATTGACGTAGGGTTCCTAATTCCATCTCCGAGAGGGGAAAAATACGTCCAAATGGAATTTCGGCCCCAGGGAGTAATTCGATCGGACAGTCATATGGCCTGTGTGGAGGTAGAACAGCAGCTTTTTTCTTACTGAAGACATCCAAAAGTTTGTGATAGGCTAGTGGCACATTTGGGTAACTGACAGATACAGGTTGAACTGACAGACAACTGGTAGTGTCCTTGTGGCTGGGAGCTAGGCAATGCTGCAAGAAGTAGGGAGAGGTGAACACAATTTCTCTCTCTTGACCCAGTTGATCTGAGGGTTGTGTGCTTTGAGCCAAGGAGTACCCATGATGACTGGAAACATGGGGGAGCTCAGGACATCTTTGTCAGGAGTAGTGACAAAGAGAGGAGCAGTCTCCTGGGTAACTGGACCAGAACTGGGTAGGGTACCATCGGCCAGGAGAACTTCCAGCCTATGTTTCTTGGGGAGCAGGGGTAAGTCTTTTTGCCAGGTTTAGGTTCAAGAAGCAGCTGCATGCCCTGGAATCAACTATGGCTTGCAGCGGAACAGTCACTTCCGTCAACTGCAACATGATGGAAAGGACAAGGTGAGAAGCGGGAGTCCCGGAGACCTGGAAATACACTGGGGTGTATTTGAGTGGCTTACAGGGCCTAATGGGACAGTTGCACAGGAAGTGTCCATCTCCTCCACAATAAAGACATAAGTTGGCTTGACGCCAACGTTGTTTCTCCCCAGGGGTCAGTGCAGCTCGCATCATACTAATAGGCATAGCACCAGTCTCTGGAATAAGTGTACAGAAAGTCTGTGACCGTTTGGCCTGACACTCCCGTAGATGTCTATTCAACTGGATGGCCCATTGAATGAGACCCTCAAGAGTAGTAGGAATACCACTGCTGGCCAATTCACCCTTGAGAGATTCAGAAAGTCCTAAACAGGACTGATGTTTTAAAGCAGCCTCATTCCAGCCTGTATCTGCAGACCACCGACGGAAGTCTATGGTGTAGTCCTCCACCGGCTGCCGTTCCTGCCGTAGAGAATGCAGAGCGGCTTCGGTAGTGGCTGTGAGCTGTGAGTCCTCGTAGAGCTTTGACATGGCTGCGAAGAAGGTGTCCACTGTGCGGATAACTGGGTCTTTTTGTTCCCACAAACTGTGGGCCCATGCCTGGGGATCACCAGATAGTAAAGAAATAAGGAATCCAACTTTAATAGTCTCAATGGAGAAAGTCCGGGGCTGCAGAGCCAGATATAGCAAACGTGCATTTTTAAAAGATCTGAACTTTAGTCGATCTCTGGGGAATCGCACTGGAGTTGGTACTCGTGGTTCTGGAGGATCCTCACTGTAAAGGTAGTTGGTTCCATTAATGGCTGTAGCCTACCCTCTAAATGCAGGTATCCTTCCTGTAGTTCTTGAACTACTTGTGTAAGGGTAGAAGCCTGTTGGCACAAATCCTCTACAGGGGACGCACCTCTGCCGGCCTCAGTCATGGCTGGATTATACTGTCAAGTCCTTGGTGCGAGACCGGATTGCTGAGAGGGCTATGTGCAGCGTATCCCTGGGAGTGAGACAGGGAGTACGGTGCCCAAAGATGCACGGGTTGCCGAATGTGGTTTGCTGGGTTGCTGAGGGCAGCTGGGGTGCGCTGGTAAAGCAGATTGGGCAACCGTGCATAGAAGGATCCCAGTGGAGCAACCAGGAACAGGATCAAGCCAGGCCAGGGGTCATACACAACAGGATCAGTCCGAGAGGGGAGGTACAACAGGATAAATCAGGAACAGAGTTGGTAGCCAGGGTAGGGGCAAACACCGTGCGGACAAGCAAAGGTACCTGAGTGCAGACGTGAGCGTAGTCGGGTCCAAGCCGGGGGTCGGTGCAGGTGGAGAGCCGAAAGAGTCAGGCAAGCCGAGTAGTCAACAGGAATCAGATGTGCGCACCTGCCATAGCACATCTGCATGCGCCCGCCGTATTGCACCTGTGTGCACCCATCGTCGCGCACCCGTGTGCGTGCATGCACCCGGGCGAATGATTCGCCCGGCGCGACCATGACGGTTACTGGCAGGATCGCCAGTCCTACGGCTATTTCCCTGACAAAACGGCTAAAACCACTCTACTGGAGGCCATTACCAACTGGTTTCAAGACAGAGTCCAACCCTCTGTACTGCATTGCAACCGTTCTAGATCCTCGATTTAAAGAGCATTATTTTAATGTGGAGAAAAAGCAGCGTGCACGGGAAATGATACAGGCACAAATGGAGGTGGTGGAAGTATCTGGTGAAGAAGTTTCGAGGTGTAGCACAGAGGAAAGTGAGAAATGGTTGCATACAAGTGAAGAGGAACATGCTCCCTCCATATCTAATATGTTTGAAGAAATTTTACATGAATGCACCCCGGTCCATAGCAGTGCTACAACAAGTGCAGCTACCCAAAAGCTGGACATTTTATTTAGCTGAACAGCCTATCCCCAGAAGCCACAATCCCCTTGAGTACTGGCACATCAACAAAAAAAGTTTTCCTTTGCTTGCAAAGATTGCACGCAGATATTTATCTGCCCTAAGCACTAGTACAGAGAGTGAGAGACTATTCAGTCTAGCATCTCATATTCTTGATGAGAAGAGGAACCGTCTCTTCTGTGAGTAAGCTGAACAACTTTTGTTGTTTAAAGCTAAATAGATTTATAAATCCTTAGCACAGACCAATTCATTTACCATGTTGAACATATCATAAAAAGAAAAGAGAAGGGGGGGGGGAATATAGGGATCCCCCCTCCTCAAATGAAGTGGGACTTTGAAGGAAAATACTGAGTCTAGTAGGTGAACATCAAACAAGTTTGATAAAAAGTTAACAATATTTATTGAAATATGATTTAAATAGCATTGTCAAAAACATGTACAGACATATGACCATCCAGTAGTAACTTTCAAAATTCATACGTGACTAAAGCCAACATGTTTCGCAAAAGGATTTTCGCTTCATCAGGGCTAGACACGATGTCATTGATTCATTTAAACTGTGTAAACAATGAACAATCTCGAATTACATATTGGTCATACATGAAATCAAATCATAACAATAGAAAAACATCAGTTACATAGAATTATTGCTCACCTACTATTAAAATGTCAAAAGAATAAGGCTATTACCACCATTCACCGGACATCAACCGCTTAGCCAACTGGCACGGATTGTCCCTGGGTGCCAGATCCCAGACGGACAATACCAGTAGGAGGACTGGACCGCACACTGAGGGCAATATAGGCTGGTAACCCGTACTGAAACAAAGACGGGAAACCCATAAGTTCCTCTGATTCAGAATAGATCATACATCGTACTAACGATGACCATAACGGTCAAATAGGTCTGATGCATTGTATGTTAATGAAGTTTTAATATGACGCCCAAATCAGTACATTGCATAAAAGGTATGTTTGTAGTATATATAGTATAGTGTTTAACAGACATCTATGCCAAAATGGGGGAGAAGGGGGAGGGGAAAGAAAGGGGGGGGGAGAAGAGAAGGAAAGAAGGGAGGGGGGGGGAAAGGAAAAGGGGGGAAGGGGAGGGGGGAGGAAAAAGAGGAAAAGGGGGGGAAGAAAGAGAGGAGAGAGAAAAAGAGAGAGACTTGCTTGGAGTGCAGGGCACAGTCGGCCAGTTAATTGCTTAGGATGCCTATATCTTTATTGCAGGAAGGAAGGGAACAGTCTACCCCAGTTCTTGGTAGATGGCTACTAGATATACCATGCCCGTGTCCATAGTGTCCCAGTGTAGTAATTTAATTTAAATGGGACAATTAATCCTAATGAGGCAATAGATTCAGGTAATTAAAAAGGCACAAAACCTATAATGATAGTAGTGCAAGGGCCCTGCCACTTATGTGTCCCTAAAGTTATAATAGTCCCACATTGACGGATACATCCAAATAAAAAATAAAGCAAAGCAAGTCCGTCCAAGCAAATCTCAGCTTACCCCTAAGTATAAAGATGGAGGGAGAGGAGCTAAGGTGGCTCCTAGTCAGATGGTTGTGCGTCCGCCCGTCGCGATGGATGGTCGCAGGATGCGTCTATCAGACAGCACCGGCGCCTCTATCTTTTAAATGGTGCGGTCCCACCGGAAGCAATCAGGTCAGGGCTGACCTCCGGCATTGCTTCCGGTCCCGACGTCCCTGCCAGGATGCGCGCGCATCGAGGGGGGCGGACGCATGCGCATTTCACCTCCCAGGACGCGCGCGCATTGCCCATACCACGCCGGCGGCGTTAGGGGCGGAAGAAAGACAGCTCCGCCCCCCACGCAGGGACGTCCGAGTCCTCCCACCTAAGGTATCCGTCGCCAGCAGGCAGCGGGAGCGATCCAGGAATAAGGGGAAAAAAGCATATACAGTGGTCCAAATGGACCAAATACCTTGAGTTTGATAAATAAATATTTATAAACAGCAGCAAAAGTACAAAACAGAAACAATATATGCATGGTTCTTATGAGTGATATTCCAATCTAGTCAAACACAATTTAGGTGAGGCAAGAGAGGACAAAGGGGGGGGGGGGGGGGGGTTATATATATGTGGGGCTAGTCAGCCTTATTCTTTTGACATTTTAATAGTAGGTGAGCAATAATTCTATGTAACTGATATTTTTCTATTGTTATGATTTGATTTCATGTATGACCAATATGTAATTCGAGATTGTTCATTGTTTACACAGTTTAAATGAATCAATGACATCGTGTCTAGCCCTGATGAAGCGAAAATCCTTTTGCGAAACATGTTGGCTTTAGTCACGTATGAATTTTGAAAGTTACTACTGGATGGTCATATGTCTGTACATGTTTTTGACAATGCTATTTTAATCATATTTCAATAAATATTGTTAACTTTTTATCAAACTTGTTTGATGTTCACCTACTAGACTCAGTATTTTCCTTCAAAGTCCCACTTCATTTGAGGAGGGGGGGTCCCTATATTTCCCCCCCCCCTTCTCTTTTCTTTTTATGATATACTTTAACCAGGGATTGGAAAAATTGTCTGAGATGTCCCTGATATAGTCCAACCATCTTCCGCCTACTATATATACCATGTTGAACATAGTAAATTAATTGGTATTGGACTGTGCTATTGGACAATTGGAAAATATAACATAGTATGACTGGCTACCTAGTATGTTCCAATTGTCTAGTTGTGCCATTTGTTGGTTGTTCATTGTAGTTCTTCTACAGTTTTTTGCACTTCAATTTAAGAGAGAATTCCAGCTTTTGAACTACTGTACATACATAGTTGCTGTTGACAGCAGGACGTCAAGGCGGACGGACATTCCTGGAGGAACGGGAGCTTTGTGATTTCCAGAGTGGAGAGATCAGACGTGGAGGTGGTGTAACTTCATCAGGTGGATATAAAGGACGTTGCGAAGATCTAGCAGAAGGTTCCAGGTTGATGAGCCTGAGATGGTGCAGCACCTTCTCCCCTTCCTGGAACATAGAGAAGGAGTGGGACTTATTCTGATAAGGGAAATGCAGGCATAACAGGAAAGTTCACCAGTATTTGACATCCTTGCAAGCAATTGCTTGCAAGAGGGGTTTCAAGGCACGTCGCTTCTGTATGATATAAGGCGAAATATCAGCAAAGACTTGAATCTTGTGGTTTCATGATATCAGGTGGCAGGCCATCAGCGTGGGGTGCCTGAAGAGCCCTGTGTGCTCTGTCCAGTTCAAGTCGATTGATCTGAAAGGTCAGGCAGAAGATCATGGAGAAAGGAACGGACCACAACTTCTATATATATTTCTGACTCTTGTAGACCTCTAATCCGAAGAATTATAACGCCGGGAGCCATTCTCCAAATCATCAATTTTAGAAAGCGCAGTATCAAGCTGATCTTGCAGATCCTGAATACGGTGCATATGTTGATTTGTACATGCAATGGTAGTTTGCAGCATTGTTTTCACCACTTCAACCCTGGAGCCTAACCCCTGAATATCTGCTTTGATATTGGTGGTTATTTTTGCCGCTGTGCGTGCCAAACCCTGCTCCGGAAACTGAGAATTTTGCTAACAGAGCTTGTTGCCCTGGGTCCACCATAGGGGGGTGATGGAGAAGCATGCTTGTCATTTCCGGGCTGGGTGGTTGCAGGCTGGGCGGTTGCTGGCTGGACTGGGTGTCCAAAAGATCCTCCAGGGTGTGGGCAATCGGAGTCTATCGAGGCAAACTAATTCCTGGAAGGGACAGGGTTGCTGGCAGGCCTGAATCGTGCTCACCCTACCTTGTGATGGCTGCTGGCTGTTCTCCTCGTGGCTGACCCTGAGTTGAGGTGGCCATAATTACATAGGTTGATGGACACAAGTCCATCTAGTTCAACCAAAAAAAACCCCAAAAAACATACAATCCTATATACACAATCCTATACCCAGGGCCATCTTAACGGCATAATGGGCCCCTGGGCAAAGTAATGCACTGGGGCCCCTACAAGCCTGTCCCAATTTTCGCACCTACTCTCAAGAATTAAAGTATAAATAGTTGATAGATTTATTTGATTTGTTATTACATTATTTATTAGGCATCATGCCAATGGGCGCTTTAAAAAACTAGCTGTAAAGCTAGTACTGACGCCAGGAAAAAAAGCGGTGTTAACGCGATTTTATCCGCGTTTTGCATTGGCGTCAATGGTTCCCTATGGGAGCCCATTGATTTGAATTGAAGTTGCACCAAAAGTCGGATCAAGATAATGCGACTTGTGTGCTGAGAATCTTGAAGGGGAACCCTGCCATACCAAGACCCAAGATCCATAACAGACCCTTATCTGAGCACGCAGCCCGGAAGGTCAGGAAAAGGGGGGGGCGCGCCCCCTCCTGGACCATACCAAACCACACGCCCTCAAATGAGGGGGTTGATGCTTTGGGGCAGGGGGGCCCTGCGCCCCCCACCCCAGCACCTTGCCCCCATGTTGATGGGGACAAAGGGCCTCTTCCCGACAACCCTTGCACGGTGGTTGTCGGGGTCTGCGGGCAGGTGTTTATCGGAATCTGTAAGCCCCCTTTACCAAGAGGGCCCCCAGATGCCAGCCCCCACCCTAAGTTAATGAGTATGGGGTACTTCTCCCTCTTTTGCTGGGTCTTCTCCCTCTGTTGTTCTTCTGATGTTGACTCAACGTGATGATCTGTTGTAATGCTGAGTCTGTCATGTGCAATGACCTATATTGGCATGGGATGGGGCCACCCGATGATGCAAGTTGAAGGCCACGCCCCTTGTGACGTCACTGCCTGGGGCATGATGGGGTGATGACGTCATTCAACTTACGTCATCGAGTGGCCCTGCTCCATGCCAATATAAGTCAGTGCACACGGCGGACCCAGCATTACACCAGGAGATTGCGTTGAGTCAATATCGTAAGAAGAACAGAGGGAGAAGACCCAGCAAAAGAGCAAGAAGATAGCGGAGAGAGAGGACAGTGCAGAGAGGAGAAGGACCGTCAGAGGGAGAAGAGCTGGAGCTGCCTTAATAAAATACTTTAAAAACCTGTGTAGTGTTTATTTTTGACTTTTTTTTTTTTTTTAGGTGACTGCGTAGGGGTACCATGTACCCCATACTCATTCACCTAGGGTGGGGGACCGGATCTGGGGTCTCCCTTGTTAAAGGGGGCTTCCAGATTCCGAGAAGTCCCTGCCCGCATCAACATGGGGACAAGGTGCTTTGAGGTGGGGGGGGCGCCGAAGCACCCACCCTCCATGTTGAGGGCATGTGGCCTGGTATGGTCCGGGGGGGGGGTCGCTCACTCGTCGCCCCCCTTCCTGACCTTCCGGGCTGCGTGCTCAGATAAGGGTATGGATCATTGGGGGGGAGACCTCACACAAAATTTTGGCGGAGTTCCCCTTCAAGATTCTTAGCACACAAGTTGAATCATCTTGATCCGACTTCTGGTGCGACTTCTTTTCAAATCAGTGGGCTCCCATAGGGAACCATTGATTTCAAATAGAGACCGAGAAACATCGGACGATGCTTAACACTGTGTGAACGTATGTATCGCGTTTAACACTTTTTACCGGCGTCAGGCGTTTTTACAGCTCTAGCGCTGAAGCCTCAGAACGCGCTGGTCCTGGGTTTTTTCTGGAGCTTAAAAACACCTATGCCACTTACAGCTCCTAAACGCCTTCGTGGGCATGAGGCCTTAGAATTGATAGAGCCGTGCTGCAACTTCCCTGCAACCGTGTGCAATGCATGTGGTTGTGGTGGGGTGATGCAGCATTTTGGGAGTTAAAACAAGTGGATGAGGAGCTGACATTGCTTCCTCACTGCCTAACAAGTGTCTCTAAAAAAAATCCATGTGAGGAGTGGCAGCCTTTTTCAGGCTGTATTCATACATAATGCAAATCTGCCGGAATGATTCACCACATTGGAAGCTCTGCGTAGCCGACTGTGGTGGGGGCAGTGTGGTGCGCAATTCAGCGCATCACATGGCTCCCTTTATTTTGTATAAACTTTATTTGAAGAGTGAAAAACTTACACTTCATTCACGGTAGAGTACAGCAGTGAGACGCGCTGCATTACCATGTGATTGGGCGTGTGTGCTGCGATAAAATGGAGCATGTCTGCATTTTATTGCAGCGTGCTGAAGCGCAGCCATATGCTGTGTTGCAGTGTGAAGGGGACACAGGAAAGAAACTGTTCCTGAGTGTTCCTTATGTGACAAATATATTACAATGCAGTAAAATATCTGTCACTGCATATAGTATACATTAGGCTACGTTCACACCGGTGATTGGGGCCGGTGCGAACTGAAGTGGCAGTTCTTCCTGCAGCTCTCAGCGGCTGTCAGCAGGTAGGTGCGGCCACCGGCCCTGTTAACTATAACGACAGGTTGCTGGTGGCTGAACCTATTCGTGGCTGTCTGTGCAGCTAGCGATTACCTGTGGTTATTGTTGCTGGACACAAAGTGCATGCAGCAATCACTATAGTGAAAAGGGCCAGCGGCCGTATGTACCCACTGACAGCAGCAGGAGAACTGCTGCTACAATGCACACCATCCCTAATTGCCAGTGTGAATGTAGCTCTAGCCCTCAATCAGAGACTCAGAGCAGAGGGAGGGCCATCTGTAATTAACAAGGGCGGGTTAGACACGCTCACCAATTCTCCAGCCAGGATCTACCACTATATGCCTGCTGTAGTGTGTGTGTGCTCCAATATGGCATCTGTCCTGCACATACACACAAAGTCCTTTCACAGTGTTATGTGTATGGGCAGGGATCAGATGGATCATCAGTAGGAGGAGCAGCATCACTGGCCTGTTTAACACACTGTGCTGTGAACTCCTATTTCTGGGTCTCACTCTCATCTCGCAGGTTTTGTGCAAGGGAGGTAACAGGATCGGCACAGCACCGTGACAGTACACCCGCTCCCAGCCAGGCGGCAGGTCGAACCGCCCACAGCAGCAATCTGCCATGGTGGCAACTTGAGGACTGCAGGCAGCCAGGGCGCGCTGCGCCGCTACTAACAAAGTTACTGTTTAATCTCTGTGCAGTGTACCATGCCACCCTAGCACTGCCAGTAGCTTCCCTCTAGATCTGACCGGCCCTGATTGGGCCCCATGTGCATCTGGGGCCCCTGGGCTGTACCCAATGTTGCCTGCTCGATAAGACGGCCCTGCCTATACCCACAGTTGATCCAGAGGAAGGTGAAAAACCCCAGCAAAGCATGATCCATTTTGCTACAGCAGGCCTGATCCCCCGAGAGTCAATCTGATCTTCCCTGGATCATCTTTAGCTGTAAATGTTAGTACCCAGTTATATTATGTACAACTAGGGAAGAATCCAGGCCTTTTTTAAAGAAATCAGCTAAGCTGGCCAGAACCACCTCTGGAGGGGAGTCTATTCCACATTTTCACAGCTTTTTACTGTGAAGAAACCTTTTTGTATTTGGATAACCTCTTTTCCTCTGGATGTAAAGAGTGCCCCCTTGTCCTCTGTGATGACCTTAAAGCGAATAACTCCACACCACCTTCACCCCTCATAGACCCCTTATGTATTTGTACATGTTGATCATATTCCCCCTTAATCTCCTCTTCTCCAGAGAGAATAAATTCAGTTCCTCAAATCTTTCTTCCTAGCTGAGCTCCTTCATGCCTCTTATCAGTTTGATTGCCCTTCTCTGCACTTTCTCCAGTTCCCCAATATCCTTTTTGAGAACTGGTGCCCAAAACTGAACTGCATATTCCAGATGAGGTCATCTTGGAGTCCTGCTGTCGGCTTGTTGGTGGCGGCCGGGACCCGGTGCAGCGACCTGCCTCGCCAGCCATAAAGGGGTCAGGTAGATCGAGGACACTATTGGGCCCAGTGGGAGGTGAGGAAAGCCAGCTGGGACAGCTTTAAGTAGGTGGGCTTCGGTGGCCACAACGCAGAGCTCCATGGCTAAGCAGCCATCTTACCAGAGCCTGCGCACGTGCCTCAGTTTTCATTCTAAAGTTATTGTAAACCTTCGTTTTTTTTTTTTTTGTTTTTTTTTACCACTTCTGCCCCGGAAGGATTTACCCCCTTCCTGACCAGAGCACTTTATACAATTTTGCACTGTGTCGCTTTAACTGCTAATTGCGCGGTCATGCAATGCTGTACCCAAACGGAATTTGCGTCCTTTATTTCCAACAAATAGAGCTTTCTTTTGATGTTATTTGATCACCTCTGCAGTTTTTCTTTTTTGCGCTATAAACGGAAAAAGACCGAAAATTTTGAAAAAAAATGACATTTTCTACTTTTTGTTATAAACAAAATCCAATAAACTCAATTTTAGTCATACATTTAGGCCAAAATGTATTCGACCACATGTCTTTGGTAAAAAAAAGTCAATAAGCGTATATTTATTGGTTTGCACAAAAGTTATAGTGTCTACAAACTAGGGTACATTTTCTGTAATTTACACAGCTTTTAGTTTGACTGCCTAATGTCATTTCTTGAGGTGCTAAAATGGCAGGGCAGTACAACCAACCCCCCCCCCCAAATGACCCCAATTTTGGAAAGTAGACACCCCAAGGAAATTGCTGTGAGACATATTGAGCCCATTGAATATTAATTTTTTTTTGTCCCAAGTGATTGAATAATGGCAAAAAAAAAAATTACAAAAAGTTGTCACTAAATGATATATTGCTCACACAGGCCATGGGCATATGTGGAATTGCACCCCAAAATACATTCAGCTGCTTCTCCTGAGTACGGGGATACCACATGGGACTTTTTGGGAGCCTAACCGCGTACGGGGCCCCGAAAACCAATCAACGCCTTCAGGATTTCTAAGGGCGTAAATTTTTCATTTCACTCCTCACTACCTATCACAGTTTTGAAGGCCATAAAATGCCCAGATGGCACAAACCCCCCAAATGACCCCATTTTGGAAAGTAGACACCCCAAGCTATTTGCTGAGAGGCATGTTGAGTCCATGGAATATTTTATATTTTGACACAAGTTGCGGGAAAGTGACACTTTTTTTTTTTTTTTTTGCAAAAAGTTGTCACTAAATGATATATTGCTCACACAGGCCATGGGCATATGTGGAATTGCACCCCAAAATACATTTAGCTGCTTCTCCTGAGTATGGGGATGCCACATGTGTGGGACTTTTTGGGAGCCTAACCGCGTATGGGGCCCCGAAAACCAATCACAGCCTTCAGGATTTCTAAGGGTGTAAATTTTTGATTTCACTCTTCACTACCTATCAAAGTTTCGGAGGCCATGGAATGCCCAGGTGGCACAACCCCCCCCCCCCCCCAATGACCCCATTTTGGAAAGTAGACACCCCAAGCTATTTGCTGAGAGGCATGGTGAGTGTTTTGCAACTCTCATTTGCTTTTGAAAATGAAGAAAGACAAGAAAAAAAATATTTTCAAAACTTTGTGACAAAAAGTGGGGTCTGCAAAATACTCACTATACCTCTCAGCAAATGGTTATGGTGTCTACTTTCCAAAATAGGGACATTTGGGGGGGGGGGGGGGTGCCACCTGGGCATTCCATGGCCTCCGAAACTGTGATAGGCAGTGAAGAATGAAATCAAAAATTTACGCCCTTAGAAAGCCTGAAGGTGGTGCTTGGTTTTCGGGGTCCCGTGTGCGGCTAGGCTCCCAAAGTCCCACACATGCAGTATCCCTGTACTCCGGAGAAGCAACTTATTTTGGGGTGTAATTTCACATATTCCCATGGCATGTGTGAGCAATATATCATTTAGTGACAACTTTGTGCAAAAAAAAAAAAAAAAAATGTCTTTTTCCCGCAACTTGTGTCACAATATAAAATATTCCATGGACTCGACATGCCTCTCAGCAAATAGCTTGGGGTGTCTACTTTCCAAAATGGGGTCATTGGGGGGGGGGGGGGGTTTGAACTGTCCTGGCATTTTATGCACAACATTTAGAAGCTTATGTCACACATTACCTACTCTTCTAACCACTTGAAGACAAAGCCCTTTCTGACACTTTGTTTACATGAAAAAAATATTTTTTTTTGCAAGAAAATTACTTTGAACCCCCAAACATTATATATTTTTTTTAAAGTAAATGCCCTACAGATTAAAATGGTGAGTGTTTCATTTTTTTTTCACACAGTATTTGCGCAGGGATTTTTCGAACGCATTTTTTGGGGAAAAACACACTTTTTTTTTAAATTTTAATGCACGAAAACACACTATATTGCCCAAATGCTTGATGAAATAAAAAAGATGATCTTAGGCCGAGTACATGGATACCAAACATGACATGCTTTAAAATTGCGCACAAACGTGCAGTGGCAACAAAATAAATACATTTTAAAAGCCTTTACAGGTTACCACTAGATTTACAGAGGAGGTCTACTGCTAAAATTACTACCCTCGATCTGACCTTCGCGGTGATACCTCACATGCATGGTGCAATTGCTGTTTACATTTGACGCCAGACCGACGCTTGCGTTCACCTTAGCGCGAGAGCAGGGGAGGGACAGGGGTGCTTTTTTTTTTTTTTTTTTTTTTTTTTCCTTTATTATTTTTTTGCTTTTTTATCTTATTTTTAAACTGTTCCTTTTTATTTTATTTTATTTTTTTAATCATTTTTATTGGGAATGTAAATATCCCCTATGATAGCAATAGGTAGTGACAGGTACTCTTTTTTTCGAAAAAATTGGGGTCTATTAGACCCTAGATCTCTCCTCTGCCCTCAAAGTATCTGACCATACCAAGATCGGTGTGATAAAATGCTTTCTCAATTTCCCAATGGCGCTGTTTACATCCGGCGAAATCTAAGTCATGAAATGCTCGTAGCTTCCGGTTTCTTAGACCATAGAGATGTTTGGAGCCACTCTGGTCTCTGATCAGCTCTATGGTCAGCTGGCTGAATCAACGGCTGCATTTTCAGGTTCCCTGTTGAGACAGGAGAGCCAGAGAAAAACACGGAAGATGGTGGGGGGGGGATTCCCTCCCACTGCTTGTAAAAGCAGTCTAGAGGCTAATTAGCTGCTAGGATTGCTTTAACATGAAAGCCGACCGCTGGCTGAAAAGAATGATACCAAGATGCTACCTAAACCTGCAGGCATCATTCTGGTATAACCACTCAAATTCGTGAATTGCGTACCTGAAGACAAAAAAATGGTTAACAATAAAACACAGTAAACAAAGTATAAAAAATTACATACCTGAAAAGTAAACATGATAAAACATAATAACAATAAAACATTGCAGAATAGAATACAGTAAAAAAGAGCAGAACAATAGAGAGAACAATAAAACGACAACTATTTTTTTAAATTTTTTTTTTGTGGTTTTTTTTTTTTTTTACTTTTTTTTTTTTTTTTTGTAACTAACTTTTATAACTTTAACCGGTTCCAGGTTCGGGTCCCTCAAAATGCGATGGCATCTTGGGAGACCCTGTTAAAGTGTGCCTAGTCTGTGCAATGCTGTACCCTACGCTAATACTCAACTAGTGTATGGTGGCGTTCAAAACATTCACCAATGCAAAGACCAGGATTGTCAGGACAGGAGGGAAAATAATAGCAGGTGTCATGCCTATATCCGCGCTTGCTGTAGACATGACATCTTTTTTGGGGGGGTTCGTTGGGTAGGGGTACTCGGGAGGACATAAAGAAAATGCCTCTCATGCAGCCAACTGCATTTGGTTGGGAATGTAAATGGGGGAAGTACAGGTGCTGCAGAAGTGGTGGGTTCCCAATTAGGATTGGCGAATGCAGCAGGAAGGGCACTATGGGCATGACGGGCCTGTGTTTGTCTTCTTCTTGGTGGCAGCGGGACACTACTTGTGCTTGCCACCTCACCAGCTTGAATTGCACTTATGGGACTCGCCACGTCACCAAGTGTTACTGCAGTGCTGGTTTGACTACGACCGGGGTGTACTAGGCCGCTGGCGCTTGCCAGTTCACCAAAACGCTACCAGAAAAACTGTTAGCGATCGCAGGGATCAGGCCTGACTCTGCAAACGCTGCAGTTATGTGTTTAGTGTTTTGTAAGTGACAATGATCGATCGATACTGCACTTGGGTGGGCTGGGCCGGGCGGAGGGGCAAAACGCAAGTGCTAGCAGGTATCTGGGCTGATCCCGCTAACGCTGCGTTTTTGGGAACCCTAATGTGTGCCTGGCATGTACTACTGAGTGTGCTGTGTTGTGCACTCACATTCCAGTCTTCTCTCTTCGGCGCCGGAACGGAAAATACCGAGCCGAGGAGAGATGACATCATTTCCTTTGCTGCTGTTTAGCATACAGCAGCAGAGGAATGATCTGATTGGCTGGGAGTGATCGCGAGGGGGGGCCACGAAAGGATGGTCTCCCCCTCACGTCTGATCGCTCCCAGACACTAGCCGACCGCCTCGGGCATTGGGGGGGTCCGATTGGACCCCCCGCCCGCGGGAGGCAGATCATGTTCAGGTACGTGATTCTGCCTGCCCGTGCCATTCTGCCGACGTACATCGGCGTGAGGCAGTCGGCAAGTGGTTAAATAACAAACATCATACTTACCTCCACTGTGCAGTTCATTTTGCACAGTGTGGCCCTGAACCTAGTCTTCTGGGGTCCTTCGGCACTCGCGGCTCCTCGCATCGGTAAACCCCCTGGGAGAAGTGCTCTCCCTGGGGGTTACCTTGCAGACGCGCTCCCGAGTACAGCATTTGTGTGCATAGACACAGAATGCTGGACTTGGCCCCACCCCTGGCGCCCGCGTCATTGGATTTGATTGACAGCGGCGGGAGCCAATGGCTGCACTGCTATTAATCTACCCAATCAAGAGCCGAGAACCTCAGGCAGAGAGGTACATCACGTTTCAGCCGAGGGAACGAACGGGCTTAGGTGAGTAAAACGGGGGCTGAGGGCCAGTCAGTGTCAGAAGGGTTTACAACCCCTTTAAGTATACATTAGTTCGATTTGCTAATTGTAAGTGGGGTCAAATCGACATTCATTATCAACCACATTGACGGGAAAATTTGAAAGAGGCGGAATAGAAAATGTTTCGCAATCGAGAGAAATTTCAGATTATGTATGTGGTTTTCGTTTAAAAATTACATTCAATTTAAGATTGAATGTTAAAAGCAAGTGAAATTTTGGAATGACGTTCGTACATTTATCCAATGTAAAAATAATGTGTATATCTGAACAATAAATATGCCCAGAAGGTCGCTATACTGGGTATTTTAACTGGGAGTCAGGAATGAAGCTGGGTGGAGGGGGATTTATATATTTTTTTTATATTAGAGTAATACTAAAGGCAGAGACTTTTTTGTATGGATATAATCATTTTAAGTACAATGCACAATACTGGTAAACTTTTTTTGTATGTAATGTAACGCCTTCTATTCACTCCAGTCTATCAGCCTCCAGCTTCTCTGGGTTCATATGCTGATCTTCCCTACACAGAGCCCTTAAGGCGGTAGAAACGGCAGCCTATTAAGAAATAAACAAACAAAAAAAAAAAACCTGCAAGATAATAACATAATGTACTAGCAAGCATCGCATACAGTCTAGCACATTATGAAATACTTACCTTGGAAAGAAGCCCTGCAGCGGCACACTTTCACCGCTGACAGGGCTTCCATCTTCACCTGGTCTTCCTTCTGAGTTTGTGTGGTCTGATTGGTCGAGCCGCGATGACATCACTCCCCCACAGCACGTAGCTCTGAAGGGACGGTGCAGGTTTGCCATCCCTTCAGAGCGCATTTGCCAGTGATGTCACAGGTTGCATGCAGTGTGAATATTTCCTAAACCGTGCAAGTTTAGATGTTCGCTGTACCTACAGGCAAGCCTTTTTGTAGGCTTACCTGTTGGTACAAGTAAAAAAAAAAAAAAAAAAAAAAAGACCTTACTACCACTTTTAAAGTGATTGTAAACACTGGATACCTGCGCTCTATAACGGTTTTACACAGAACAGCCCTGATTCTCCTCCTATAGCAAGCTGCAAAGTATAGTATAGATTGGCCCTATAGCAAAGTATAAAAAAAGTGGATCTGACTTGGATCCCCACCAATACCAGGCACTGTGTTTGGTATGAATCTTGAGGGGGGAACTCCACGCTAAATTTTATATTAAAAAACCGGCATGGGTTCCCCTCCAAGAGCATACCAGGCCCTCTGGTATGGGTTTTAAGGGGAACCCCTTACGCCGTTAAAAACGGCGTGGAGGTCCCCCCAAAATCCATACCAGACCCTTATGCGAGCACGCGGCCTGGCCGGTCAGGAAAGGGGGTGGGTACGAGCAAGGGCTCCCCCCGAACCGTACCAAGTCGCATGCCCTCAACATGGGGGGTGGTTGCTTTGGAGAAGGGGGCGCCCTGCGGCCCCCCCACCCCAAGGCACCTTGTCCCCATGTTGATGAGGACAAGGGCCCCTTCCCGACAACCCTGGCCGTTGGTTGTCGGGGTCTGCAGGCAGGGGGAGCTTATCGGAATCCGGGAGCCCCCTTTAATAAGGGGGCATGATGGGACTGTGACGTCATAAGGGGCGGTGTCACCGGGTGACATCACCCGATGACCACGCCCCATGCCTATATAAGTCGTTGCGCACCGCTCACACGGCATTACAGCGTGAGAGAGTGTTGTGTTAACATCGGAAGCGAAGAGGGAACAAGACGACGGAGAAGACCGGGCCAATGCTTACAAAAGAGCAGAAAATAGCGGAGGAGCCTGGCAGAAGAACCGGAGATCGGGAGAAGAGCCCGGAGAGCGGAGGAGTCGGAAGAGACCCCCAGAGCTGCCTAATAAATTACTTTAAAAACCTGTCTAGTGTGTTTGTTTTTTTTTTTTTTATTGACACTTTTTTCCCCCAGGTGAATGGGTAGGGGTACGATGTACCCCATACTCATTCACATAGGGCGGGGGGCTGGGATCTGGGGGGCCCCCTTAATAAAGGGGGCTCCCGTATTCCGATAAGCCCCCGCCCGCAGACCCCGACAACCAACGGCCAGGGTTGTCGGGAAGGGGCCCTTGTCCTCATCAACATGGGGACAAGGTGCTTTGGGGTTGGGGGGGCGTAGGGCGCCCCCTTCCCCCAAGCACCCTCTCCCCTCATGTTGAGGGCATGCGGCCTGGTACGGTTCGGGGTGGGGGGGGGGCGCTTACTCGTCCCCACCCCCTTTCCTGACCTGCCAGGCTGCATGCTTGGATAATAGTCTCGTATGGATATTGGGGGGACCCCCACACCGTTTTTTCGGCGTAGGGGGTTCCCCTTAAAATCCATACCAGACCTAAGGGACATTGTCGCTTCCCTCTCGCGCCCGCTGTAATAGGAAAATTATTTTTTTTCCTATTGCAGCGAGAGCGAGATGTACAGTACCCTTTCGCCGCGAACCAGCGCAAAACATTCTCATGGGCATGGTGCTGTCGCTGCCCTTGCGTCGTCATTAGTCCGTCGGACCATCATACAGACAAACAGATTTTCCGATAGGAACTGGCTTCGGAGGGAAGTTTTGAAACATGTTTCAAATCTAAAGTCCGTCTGATTTTCGACTGAAAAGGTCCGTCGGAAGTCTGATGAAGCCTACACACGGTCGGTGGGATTGTCCGACAGATTCGTTTTGACGGACAAGTTCTCTCTCACTCACAGGTCAGTACATTCTAACATGGGTCCGCCAGGTTAATGACACAAAACAAACCTCAAAAAAAGAGTTGAAATACAGACCTTGAATTATTCTAAAGTGGCTTGATAGGAGTCCTGATGTAAATCCTAGCATAGAACATTTATGTAAAGAGATGAAACTTCTTTAGGAGAAAGAACCTATTCAAACCTAAAAGGGATTAGTTTGCTATGACTATGATGAAAATGGATATGTATGAATGGAGCAGCTGGGTGGAAAGTGCAGGCATAGTTGAGTGTAAACCCTCACCTTATAAAACAACTCATTCAGTTTAATATAGAAATGAAAGGCAAAACATTTGTGTATTGATATAAAAAAACAAAAAACATAAACCTAAATTCACGTTTCTCCCGCTCTGTGCCAGGGCGGCACAGTGGTGCAGTGGGTAGCACTTTCGCCTAGCAGTAAGAAGGGTCGCTGGTTCGAATCCCAACCACAACACTACCTGCCTGGAGTTTGCATGTTCTCCCTGTGCCTGCGTGGGTTTCCTCCGGGTACTCCGGTTTCCTCCCACACTCCAAAGACATGCTGGTAGGTTAATTGGATCCTGTCTAAATTGTCCCTAATATGTATGAATGTGAGTTAGGGACCTTAGATTGTAAGCTCCTTGAGGGTAGGGACTGATGTGAATGTACAATGTATATGTAAAGCGCTGTGTAAATTGACAGCGCTATATAAGTACCTGAAATAAATAAAAACTGTTCCATTCATCGACTCCTAAGTCAATTTTAGTCCTGTGGAGATGTAGGGGTCAAAGTGTAGTGAGGAACACTGGCATCTGACATTCCTGAAAGTTGAATTTCAAACAGACCTACAGAGGCTGCAGCCCTGGAATGGAATGGTGAAAGGAAACCTATGCCGTCAGAATAGTGAGTATAAAAGCTGTAAGCTTGCAGGGCACCCTTTTAGGATTTTTTTTCTTTTTTTTTTGCTACCTTGACAGACCCTGTGGCCCCCCCTTTACGGTGAAGCATTTAAGCATTCTTCTTTGTATGTACCTAAATTTGATTATGTCAGAAACATGGTAGTCACTTTCTGTAGCTGGAATGTGTTAATGCATTTGCTTACATTTAACTTTTTTTGTTTTTTTTATTTAGTTTGGGGCAAAAATAAGGGTCCTCCAGCTGACAATGGCACTGCAGCTTGGGGTGAGCCGTCTGAACCTGCTTCTGGATGGGGGGAAGCAGAAGAAACTGGACCTCCAACCCCAGGCTGGGGAAACACACCCCCTGTAGCTCCTAGTGCCATGAAAACTGGTAAGTTATTCAAATTTGCAGTTTTTTACTAAAAAAAAAAATAAATAAAAATGTAGTTTTGTGTATTTTCAAACTCCCCTCAAAGGCTTTACCAGCCGGAAAAGGTAACAATTAGTAACATTTAAAGTGGACCAATCAAAAAAGGGAAGAGTTGCTCTCATATAGAAGTGTTAATTGTGGCCAAGAAGTGCTATAAAAACATTTTCTTTTTGTTTTGAATTCTTCTGAAAAACAAAGGTGTGCTTACCTGTGCTTGCAGCCTCATAGCAGTACATCTGCAATATGAGATTTAAGACACTGCCTTTAACTACCAGTCTGAAATTTAAAGCACTACTGAGCCTTACTGTTCTTGCTAAAAAGGAAACTGTACCTGAAGACCTGCAGTGCAAGGATCTACCTTTATTCATTATGTGGATCTGTGCTTTTTGAACCTCTTGTGCTACTGCTTTTATTATTGTTCATCAGATCACCAATTGCCAAAAGATACGCTGCACGAAGCCTACAGACAATACTGGTGGTAAGCCCTTTGCCTTAGGCTTGCTTTTTTACAGTATAACCCCTCCCACTCCATCATGCCTCATGTTTTTTCGCTAGTGTCCTAGTAGAACAGCTGTCTTTCCTCTTGAGAGAAAAAAAAAAACCTTTTCATGGTTTCATAAATCCTGATCTAAATCAGGATTTATTTTTAACCTATTAACCACTTCAATACAGGGCACTTTCACCCCCTTCCTTCCCAGGCCAATTTTCAGCTTTCCGTGCTCTTGCACTTTGAATGACAATTGCTCGGTCATGCTACTCTGTACACAAATGACATTTTTATCATTTTTGTTCACACAAATAGAGCTTTTTTTGGTGCTTTTTATCCACTACTTTTTATTTTTTATTTTTTTGCGATATAAGTGACAAGAGTGAAAATTTTGAAAAAACAATTTCTTTATTGTACATCATGGGGCACCGAGCACCATAGTAATAACTATGTGGGTTATAGGCCACCTTTAGGTGAATGGACACTGGTATAACCAAAAAGGAAACAAAGTGCCCCTCCCTATATAACCCCTCCCATACCCAGAGTATCTTAGTTTTTTCGCCGGTGTTTAAGGTGTTAGTCATGGTTGATGAAGTGCTAAGAGAGCTCCGCTAAGTAATCCCTGACGGGATCAAGGGTCTGTGCAAACGGATCAATCTAAAGTGCTTGAAAGCCAAATGGATGGTACCCGGGCCTCGTACAAGAAGAAACAAGGTTTTTGCCTGTAATGCTTCTCTTTTGATAGCTGGACCCTGGGACCCGGCACCTTGGTCCTGTTAATATAGCCAAAGAGTTTTCTGGCAGTGGTGCTGTACAGGTCCAAGGGAGTGGACCCGTGAAAGGGGACCCAGTCCTTGAAGGTCTAGCATGACACGGCCCGCTGTGATGGGTGAAGGCTGGATCTGTCTGTGATAATTTCCAGCAGTCCTGCGGTGGGGATCAGGCAAGTCAGAAAGACAGGGAGTGTGTGTGTGTGTGTATATGAGTATGTATGTGTGTGTGTGTGTGTGTGTGTATGTATGTGTATATATATATATATATATATATATATATATATATATATATATATATATATATATATATATATATATATAAAATAATGATTTACTTGATCTTTCTGGTGTGAGTATGCGATTCCTTGCCTGTGTTTTGCCACTAGGGGCGTAAAAGCTACATACCTGGCTTCCAACATTCCATGCTTCCCCTGTGATGTGCTCAAGTGTCAGCAAAGGCTTCCTGCGGCAGCATTGCTAATTTTCCTGCTCTGTCAGCCATCAGTAGGGGTTTGGGGGGACCATCCACCATCAGAGAGGTCAGGTTCCCCCCTGCTGAAGACCCCCTGCCCCCCCCCCCCCCCTTCGATCCGCCCTCACTACAGGGCCAGCTATCTCCACGCAGAACGTGGGAAAGGGATCCTTTTAAAAAAAAATAGGCAGAGCCTAAGTCCGTAGGGGCGTGGCTTAAACGCTGCTGGCGTGCACATGGAGCACTTGGCTCACTGCTTAAAAGCTTTACACTCAGGGAGTGTCTGGTTGGCTGACAGAGGGACACAGAGTGCACAAGGGCATGTAAGCTGTATGGGTGTGTGGATACAGGCATTTCCAAGGGGAACGTTCACTCCGCATTGAGACTGAGCATTTATAGCAGCATATTGTGTAAATTGCTAGACTAAAGCTCGGCAGTAGATGCATTTTGTTTAGTACCTCTGCTTTTTCTTTTGTGCTTAGGACTATGCCTGCCCGTAGGAGGGGTAATCCATCAGGGGGGAATGCAAAGTTGCTGCAGTCAGAGCCTGAGGCTCCTAGTCGCACGCCCGCTGTTCCATCCTCCCCTGAAGGACCTGGAGCTTCTGGCGAATCTGAGCCATCTTGTCTCACAGGCATGGTGGCTACCCCCAACACGTCAGCTTCTGCATTCGTCACTAAGGACGATTTAGCTTTGGCTCTGGCTGGTTTGGAGGAAAAAATAGCCGTTTTGTTTGCGTCATTCTGCCAGGAGGTGAGAAAATGCGGCAGCTCCCTTTCTCCTGCCCTCGACCTTCCCGTTTTGGAACAACAATGGGCAGATGATAGTGGGGTACATTTTGAGGGAAGGAGGTTCAGGTGACTCCTCTTCTGAGGATTCAGCATCTGAAGAACCTTTCTCAACTTCGCAATCTCAGAAATTGCTAATTCAATCCCTTACGGACTTGGTCCGCTCTGTATATATGTTGCCTCCTGCAGAGGTGGATGGGTTTTCCTTCTCTTTCGGTTCGCTAAAACCCCCACAGGGTTCTCAGCTTTCCCTATGCACCCGTTACTGGAGCAACTGATTTATGCTAATTGGGATCACCCAGATAATGAGTTTTCTCCCCCTAAGAAATTTTCATTTCTTTACCCTATGGAGAAAAAGTTCTCAAAGAGATGGGATTTGCCAGCAGTGGATGCTGCTATCGCCTCTGAACAGGAGTTTAAAATGTCCAGTGGACAATGTACAAGTATTTAGAGATCTAGCTGATAAAAATTTGGGATCTCTACTAAAAGCCTCATTTGCTATAGCTGGTGCGGTGGTACAGCCTGCAGTAGCAGCAATAGGCATCTGTCAATCCCTTCGGGATTAACTCAAGCAGGTTATTAAAAAAGTTCCTGCTCAAGCTGATGAGGCCCGAAGTTTAGCTGAGCTACCTAGGGCCCTATACTTTGCAGTGGACACTATCAAGGGTTCCATCCATCAGGCATCCCGCCTTGCGCTTATGTTGATACATATGCGCAGGACTCTGTGGCTTAAAAATTGGTCAGCTGAGTTACAATGCAAGAAACTCTTGGCTGGGTTTCCCTTTCGTGGAGAAAGGTTGTTTGGGTAAGATTTGGATAAGTATATCCAAAAGATTTCTGGAGGTAAGAGTACCCTTCTGCGGGTTAAGAAAAAGAATAGACGGACTTCTTTCAAGACTTCCCCTCCTATGCCTGGGGCAACAGCCTCCAGGTAGTATCAACGGCCTCCACCGTCAGGGGCAAAGGGTAAGCCTCATAAGCAGACACAGGGCTATAAAAAGCCCTGGGGTCAGAAGTCCACAAAACAGAATCCCAAGGCTTCCTTATGAAGGGGTGCCCCCGCTCGATTTCAGTGGGGGGAAAACTGCGGTGGTTTTCAGAAACTTGGCAAGAGGAAATCCAAAACAAGTGGGTCCTCTCTGTAGTAGCCCTAGGCTACATACTAGAGATCCAAGAGTTTCCACCATCGCGTTTTTATAAATCAATCGTTCCCAAGGACGCAGTAAAGAAAAAGTCCTTATTGCTGACCGATTTCTGTGTCAGGGAGTGATAATAGAGGTTCCCTCAGAAGAGAGGGACATGGGGTTTTATTCAAATCTCTTTATGGTACCAAAACCAAATGGAGAGGTCAGACCCATTCTAGATCTCAGGAATCAGAACTACTAGGGAGGATGGTAGCTTCCTTCGAAGCGGTTCCTTATGCCCAGTTTCATTCAAGACTGTTGCAACATAGCATTCTGTCTTCATGCAACAAACGGATCCAAGCCTTGGATTATCCAATGAATCTGGCTCCAAAGGTACACCAGAGTCTCAACTGGTGGTTGATAACCAGGAATTTACAGAAGGGGAAATCCTTCATTCCAGTTTCCTGTAAAGTAGTAACAACGGATGTCAGCTTATGGGGTTGGGAGCAGTTCTAGAAGAGACCACTGTTCAAAGGAAGTGGTCAGCGTCTGAGAAGACCTTGCCCACCAATATCCTAGACATTCGGGCAGTACGTCTGGCTCTAATAGCCTGGACGTCCAGGTTGCAGAATGCTCCTGTCAGGATACAATCTGACAATGCCACAGCAGTGGCCTATATCTATGACCAAGGGGGCACCAGAAGCCACGCTGCCCAAAGGGAGGTGGACCATATTCTGTCTTGGACAGAGAAACATGTTCCTTGCCTATCTGCAGTTTACATTCCAGGAGTGGAAAATTGACAGGCAGATTTTCTAAACTGTCAACAGTTGTTGCCGGGAGAATGGTCTCTACATCCTGATGTCTTTTTGGCCATATGCCAAAGATGGGGTACGCCGTACGTAGATCTTTTGGCGTCCAGGTTCAACGAGAAGTTGGAAAACTTTGGCGAGAACAAGGGATCCAATTGCACTCAGAGTAGATGCGTTGGTGATCCCGTGGAATCAGTTTTCACTGATTTATGCATTCCCTCCAGTTCAGCTGCTACCACGGCTGCTTCACAGGATCAGGGAAGAAGGGAAGCCGGTAATCCTAGTGGCCCCAGCATGGCCCAGAAGACCCTGGTGTGCAGGGATAGTGAGAATTAGACTCTTCCAACTTGTCCGGACCTGCTGTCGCAGGGACCGGTATTCCATCCTGCCTTACAAACGCTAAATTTAACGGTGTGGCTATTGAAGCCCGCATTCTAAAAAATCGGGGGCTTTCAGGTTTGGTAGTAACCACCCTGATTAATGCCAGAAAGCCGGCCTCCAGGACCATTTAATACAGGGTCTGGAAGGCCTATGTCACTTGGTGTGAAACCAAGGGTTGGCATCCTTGTACGTCAAAGGAAGGATTCTGGCCTTTCTACAATTAGGAGTAGAAATGAAGCTGGCCTTAAGTACAATTAAGGGTCAGATTTCGGCCTTGGCAGTGTTTTTCCAAAGGCTGCTTGCTTCGCACTCTTTAGTCTGGGCATTCATACAAAGGGTAACTCAGATAACTCCGCCAGTTAGAATTCCCTTGTGCCCATGGGATTTGAATCTGGTTTTGTGTGTGTTGACAACTCTTTGAACCTATACAGAATATTCCTTTATTCCTTTTTGACAAGAAAAGTGTTATTCCTAGTTGCGATAACCTCTGCAAGAAGAGTATCAGAATTGGCTGCTTTCTCCTGTAAAGAGCCATACTTAATCATTCACAAAGATAAGGTTGTGCTGCGTCCACACCCATCCTTTTTTTGCCAAAGGTAGTGTCTGGTTTTCATCTGAATCAAGATGTTTCCTTACCTTCCTTTTTCCCAGAACCTCGCTCTGCAGAAGAAAAATGATTACATTCTCTCGAAGTAGTGAGAGCAATTAAAGCCTATCTGAAAGCGACTGCTCAGATACGGAAAACTGATGTTTTGTGTTGCCGGAAAGCCCTAGAAAGGGTCAGGCAGCATCGAAATCTACTGTTGCTAATTGGATTCGTCAGGTGATTAGTCAGGCTTATGGCCTGAAAAGAAGGGTTCCTCCCTTTTAAGATTAGAGCGCACTCTACCAGGGCAGTCAGTGCTTCATGGGCAGTATAGAAAAAAAAAAAACGCGCTAGATTAAGAGAATATAGATCAAAACAGCAACTCCGATAGTGGGATCTCCTGGAAACAGGAATCATACCAAACCTTGTCTCCATCGGTTGCTCTCTCCCAAAATTTTTTTCTTTTTCTCCCTTCTTTGAGCATTCCCCGGAGTACAGTCCATTATATCTTCGATCCAGTGGGACGCCTAGGGGATTATTACCATCAGACCTATGACTAGGGGCAGTCCCGTGTCAGTCCAGCAGCTGTTCTTGGAAGATAAAGGCCATGGCTGGGTTACAGTCGATTGCTTCTTGCCTCCTGCCGTTCGGTAAGCAGGCAATTCGTAAGGTAGTCGGGCACTTTTATATTGGTGTGAAGTCACTGTGGTGGTTACTTGATCAATTTATGGACTATTGATTTAGCATTTATGGACTGATTCACTATTTATTTTTCACTTTTATTTTTCACAATTTGTATTTTATTTTTTATTATTTCCTATTATATTTACTTGTGTTTTGAGCGCAGCTCCTTTTTATCGCTTCATGGGCAGTGCATACACAAGCCTCTGTGGCTCAGGTTTGCAAGGCCGCTACTTGGTCGTCAGTATATACATTCACGAGATTCTATCAAATGAATGTAAGATGGCAGGAGGACACTGCCTTCGGGCGCAGTGTGCTGCAGGCAGCAGTATAGGTCATCACGCCTGGCGGTGGCTATTTGCTTTGTGTCTCCCTCCCCTCAGGTGGCATTGCTTTGGGACATCCCATATAGTTATTACTACGGTGCTCTGTGTCCCGTGATGTACGATAAAGAAAATAGGATTCTTATAACAGCTTGCCTGTAAAATCCTTTTCTTGGAGTACATCACGACAGAGGTCCCTCCCCTCTTATTGGGATATTTGTATATATTGCTTTGCTACAAAAACTGAGATACTCCCGGCATGGGAGGGGTTATATAGTGTGGGGCACTTCCTGTTTCCTTTTTGGTTATACCAGTGTCTATTCACCTAAAGGTGGCCTATAACCCATATAGTTATTACTATGTTGCTCTGTGTCCCGTGATGTACTCCAAGAAAAGGATTTTACAGGTAAGCTGTTATAAAAATCCTATTTTTCTACTTTTTGTTTTAAAAGAAATCCAATAAAATATCATTTTGTCATACAGTTGGGCCAGAATGTATTCTGCTACATGTATTTGGTAAAAAAAACCATCCTGATAAGTGTATGGTAATAGGTTTGGGTGATCACGGACAGATGTGCGCAGGTGATCACTGGGGTAGATAATTTTACTGGGAAATATGTGGGACAGGTGTTTTTACTGTGTGGGGACACTAGGCCGCTGATCAGTCTGTAGAAAAAGTTGTAAAAAACAGCTCATACTCATTGATAGCCAGCCGGCTGCAGAGATCCGCTCTTGTTATCACTGACAAGCTCTGTATGAGGAGAAGGAGAGCCGATGGGCTCTCTATTTACATCCGAGATGCACTGTGTCCAAATAACATGAGCGCATCGGGGTCGTACCATCCCACTCCTTCTGAGGAACGTCCACCCAGGAGGAAGTGCCCACTGAACTGTTTATGTGCAGTGGGAAGTGGTTTGTTATCTCTCTTCAAAGCACTATGTCCCTTTGCTGTCGCCTTCTCCGTTCTTCTGTCAGCCTAACTCCTGACAAGTTTTCCATCACATATGATAAAAGCAGCCAGAGTTTTGTGTTGGGCATATTGCTATAAATAGATTAGCAC
This sequence comes from Aquarana catesbeiana, assembly GCF_042186555.1. Lineage (NCBI taxonomy): Eukaryota > Metazoa > Chordata > Amphibia > Anura > Ranidae > Aquarana > Aquarana catesbeiana. Next base: position 115,878,436 of record NC_133330.1, on the reverse strand, counting down.
AGAGCTGAACGATTAAACAGAGCTAAAAGTCTCTACCTATGAGGAGAGGGGGGGGGGTGCCTTTCCTCCAATCAGCTGTCTTGGCTGTATACCCAGGCTTCACTGCAGTGCTAACCAGGAAGAGAAAATCACTATGTGCACTTTCTAAACTGTATATAAAGATGAAGACAGCAGATATGCATGTAAAACTTATGTAGGGAGATTTGTTTGTTTCAACCCTGTGTATCATCTGAGGCAGTTCACTTCACTGGGTATATATGAGGGTTTACATCTACTTTAAGTTTGTGCAGTTGCTGCAAAGTCAAAAGGGGTTCATTTTGCAGCTTTCCGGAACAGCTGGTCCTCAGTATTGGCATGGAAGCCAGACCCAGACGCCGCTGAGAAAAATAAACAGTGTTGACCGTTAAAGTGGAACTACACTTTATATGAGCACCACAAATAGACTGATCAGGAGTGGAGACAGATCGTTGTTCCTACCTAGTAGGAACACACGATCCGTCTCCTCTCCTCTGACAGGAGAGGGATTTGTGTGTTTACACACACAAATCCCCATGCTGGCTCTCTTGCATGCCAGCCACGGGCATCGAACGCGTGCTTATGCCTCCGGCAGCGCGCGCACGTCTCTGGCGGCTCCTAAAGGTAAACCTGTGTGTGTGTGTGTGTGTGTGTGTATATGTGTGTGTGTGTGTGTATGTATGTGTATATGTATATATATATATATATATATATATATATATATGTGTGTGTGTGTGTACAGGATTTCACCCAGGAGAGCCATTGTGCCGCAGTAAATCTGCGCGAGACGGTCGGGACTGGTTAAAGCGGAGTTTTGCATACTGTAGCAGCTGACTCGTAATATTAGGACACTTGCCTGTCCTGGAATCCAGCGATGTCGGCATCCCAGCTTATGTTTCCATCAGCTCTCGGGTGCCATCGCCGCCATTCACATTTGTGGTAAGGGAAACCGGCAGTGAAGCCTTTCAGCTTCACAACCGGTTCCCTAATGCGCATGCGCGATGCTTGCTTCATTTTGTGAATGGCCTGGAGGTGTGGGAAGGATAAGGGGGGCCAAACTTCTGAGTACCCACTCCGCCCCCTAAAGGCACCTAATGTTGCATCGGAGGGAGGGGAGGGGGCAGATAGCCTGAGCTTCCACTTTTTGGTGAAACTACACTTTAAGGTGTCTATGGCATTGGGCTCTACTGAAGGCGTTCACCTTGGTACTTGTGTGCAACGATTTGAGTCATCTGCAGAGTGCTTTACAGGTCCAGGGAAGAAGTTCATCAGTCTCATCTCGTTACCTGTATAGAAGACACCTGGGAGCCAAAAATCTTGATGATTGATAGGGATCAAATACTCATTTCACTCATTAAAATGCATATCAGTTTATAACTTTTTTGAAATGCGTTTTTCTAGATATTTTTGTTGTTGTTCTGTCTCTCTCACTGTTAAAATAAACCTGCCGTTAAAATTATAGACTGATCATTTCTTTGTCCGTGGGCTAACGTAAAAAAATCAGCAGGGGATCAAATCCTTTTTTCCCTCACTGTAATGGATACAAAAGAGACGGCGTTCCTGAATCCCCCTTTCTCCCTCCTGGAGAAAATAGTAGGTCTCACCCACTTAATCTTGCATGCATGCATACAATTATCTCAAATCCAAAGTTTACTTTCTGGAATCAGTCTGTTTGAGACGACTCCTATTGTATTCCTCTCTTTTAGGCAAACTTGCTGTAACATAGTTACATAGTTGTAAGGTGGAAAAAAGACATCCAGTTCAACCTATGTATATTCTGCTTCCTGAGGAAGACATTTAAAAGTTTAAACGTTGACACATTCTGCTAGTACCACTTTCTGCAGGAGAGAGTTCCACATTTTTACTACTCGAACAGTAAAGAATCTTTCCTCAATCTAAGATTAAACCTCCTTTCTTTTTAACCCCCAAATCACTGGCATGTGTTCTCTTCAGGGACCTTACAATAGACCGATTATCACAGTTATTGGAGTCACCTTTGATATTTGTCCCCTCTTAAAATCTTCTTCTCCAGAGTGAATACCTGTAATCTCACGGAGGAGGTTGGCGTTTAACTCTTTTTCTAATTCAACAAAATTTCATTAAGATTGATGACCAAAACTGAACTGCGTATTCAAGATGAGGCTGAACCAGTGGTTTCTAAAGGGGTAGAATTGTTTTATTTCTTGAATGTATGCTCTTTCTAAAGAATGACAGTATTTTTGGTAGCTGCAGCTTGGCATTGTATGCTATTTGCTAAGTCTGTGAACTACCAACGCCCCCAGATCTTTTCCCATTTCTGAGCCTCCCAGGGTAGCCCCTCCTAATGTGTATTTTGCATGGGTATTTTTGAACCCAATTGCATAACTTTACATTTATAAATATTAAACCTCAACTGTCATATGTCTACTCAACCCCCTATTTTAGTAAGGTCTTCCTGTAACACAACTTCATCCTGTGAAGCTATTCCTCTACATATTGTGGCGTTTTCAGCAAACACTGAAATTGAGCTCTTGATTTGGCCCCAAGACAGAACCCTGGGGCACATAACTCGCAACTTTTAACCACTTGCTTACTGGGCACTTAAACCCCACTCCTGCCCAGACCAATTTTCAGCTTTCAGCGCTGACACCCTTTGAATGACAATTGCGCGATCATACAACACTGTACCCAAATGAAATTTTTTTCATTTTTTTTCCCACAAAGAGAGATTTCTTTTGGTGGTATTTAATCACAGCTGGGGTTTTTATTTTTTGCTAAACAAACAAAAAAAATGGAAATTTTTGAAAAAAAAAAAAATCATGTTTAATAGTTTGTTATAAAATTTAGCAAACAGGTAATTTTTCTCCTTCGTTGATATGCGCTGATGAGACGGCACTGGTGGGCACTGATAGGCTGCACGGATAGGCACAGTTAAGGCGGCACTGATAGGCACAGTTAAGGCGGCACTGATGGGCACAGTTAAGGCGGCACTGATGGGCACAGTTAAGGCGGCACTGATGGGCACAGTTAAGGCGGCACTGATGGGCACAGTTAAGGCGGCACTGATGGGCACAGATAAGGCGGCTCTGATGGGTGCGGATAGGTGGCACAGATAGGTGGCACTGATGGGTGGCACTGATGGGTGGCACTGATGGGCACTGGTAGGTGACACTGGGCACTGATAGGTGGCACTGATGTGCAGCACTGTTGCACTGATGTGGGTGGCACTGTGGGCACTGATGGGTGGCACAGATTAATGGCACTGTGGGCACTGATGGGTGACGCTGGTGGGCACTGGTAGGCGGCACTGCTGCCTATTGCTGTGTATCAGAAGATCGCCGTGATCGGGACTGATGTCTCGATCACGGCCGCCGGTGATCGGGTTTTTTTTTCCTCCTCAGGCTGTCAGCGCGAGGAGGAAAAATAGACGATTACCGGCTCTGTTTACATCACATGATCAGCTGTCATTGGCTGACAGCTGATCATGTGGTAAGGGGTCGAGACCGACCCCTTACTCTGATCTGTGATCAGGCGAGTCTCAGACTCGCTGATCACCGAGCGCGCCGCGCGCGCCCTGCAGGGGGCGCGCAGGCTGCTTGTGCACGGGACGACATCAATAGACGTGGTCCCGGCAATGTAGATCCGCGCTGTTGCCGTCATTTGGCAATGGCCCGGATCTGAAGTGGTTAACAGTTATTGTTACTCTCTGGACCCGTTCATGTAACCAGTTTCCTATCCATGTAGATATAATTTCAACAAATCTAACACCGCCAGTGGATTTGCACCATCCTGCACATCTCTCTCCTTTGTCAATCCACTCATAGGGGGATTAGTTGCTGCTGAGCTGTATAGTGGATGGAAGCTTTTTTTCACTGATGAACTTTTTATATTTGAACCCATGGACTGAGTTTGTTTGATTTTCAGATTTTCACGCTATTAATATCATTGTATTTCACATGTACACATTTTTTGTTTCTTCTTTTTATTTGAGTTTTTATGTTTTGCACTTATATATTTTTACCACTCATGGAGTCATTTACTTGCTCTCAGTAGATTGTGGTTTTTACTACTACCCACATGTATTCACATCTATGTGTGTATTTTCATATAATTAGCGCACTTTATTTATTTTTTATTTTTCATGGTATACACAGATATTGGTGTATTTTATGTGCAGCTTTTACCTTTGACCTTTTTTGCTCTGCAGCGCAGTTTTTCTTTTTCTTTTTGAACAAATCTAACAGACCTTTTTTTTTTATTAAACCTTTAATGATGTACAATTTCAAATGCCTTTGCAAAATCTAAATAAGCTACTGTATATCCACTGGACTTCCACCATCCAATTTCTCACTTACTTTCTTATAGAACGATGAATGGTTGGTTTGATAAGAAAGGTTGTTCATAAATCCATTCTGGTTGTCACTTATGATCATCATGAATCATATGAATGTACGTAATTGATTGCAAGTGGTTGACCAGGGTTATGGCTGCAGTTGCCAGACTTAACCGTGCTATTGCAAAGCTTTACAAAGTAAAAGCAATCCTAGTGGCTTATTGGCCCCTGGATTGCTTTTACAGGCAGCAGAGGGCCCCCCCCCCTCCCGCCACCCTCTGGTGCCTCTTCAGGCTCTTCTATTTTAGCGGGGAACCTGACATCCGATCTGGCGGTTGCACTGGCTTACTATAGAGGTGATCGGAGACCGGGTCGCCGCTGGATGGCTGAGCATTTTCGTTCCACCAGATGTAAACAGAGCTATTGTTAAAGCATCTATTCACACTGATCTTGGTGTGATCAGATGCTTTTAAGGGCATGGGAGATATCTGGGGACCCCAGATCTCTACATAAAGTGTACCTGTCACTGTCTATTGCTTTCACCACGGATGTTTCCTTGTGACAGCATTAAAAGCGATTAAAAAAAAAATGAAAGAAACGGTGTAAAAATAAAAAAAACTATATATTTTTTTTTTTAAAGCACCTCCATGCTCACACACGTATAACTTGGGTTGCACACACATATGTTTACGAGCATGGTTTTAAATCATGACATGTTCGGTATTAATTTACTTGTTATTATTAATATTAAATATATATTTAATTTAGCGTAACATCTTTTATTTTTTACCAAAAGAATTGGTTCTGTATTGTGTTTTTTGCATTAGAATTCATTAAAGTGTGTTTTTTCCAAAAACTACATTTGAAAAACCGCTGCATAAATACTGTTTGACACAGAGAATTGAAACAACTACCACTTTATTCTCTAGGGCCTCATAAAAAAAAAAAAAATGTTTGGGGGTTCTAAGTACCTTTCTAGCTGAAAAAAAACTATATATATATATATCGTATTTATCGGCATATAACACGCGCCGGCGTATAACACGCACCCACAGTTTAGGAGGGAATTTTAAGGAAAACTTTTAGGAGGAAAGTTTAAGGAAAAAAACTTACATTTAAATGCCCATCAATGCAGCCTCATCAGTGTCCATCTGTAGTGTTGTCCCCCATTGCAGCCTTGTCCCCCATTGCAGCCTTGTCAGTGTCCCTCTGTAGCCTGTGTCGTTTGCATCATCTTTGAAAATGGCGCCGCCGTTCTCGCCCGCCTTCGGCCATTCTCTGCGGCTCTCGCCCGCCTTCGGCCATTCTCTGCGGCTCTCGCCCGCCTTCGGCCATTCTCTGCGGCTCTCGCCCGCCTTCGGCCATTCTCTGCGGCTCTCGCCCGCCTTCGGCCATTCTCTGCGGCTCTCGCCCGCCTTCGGCCATTCTCGGCAGCTCTCGCCCGCCTTCGGCCATTCTCGGCGGCTCTCGGCGGTATATATATATATATATATATATATATCAGAATAGCTTTTATGTACTAGTGATGTTGGGCTGAATGTAATTTCCTGGTACCACATTTGCTCTATAGAAATCAGTAAGGAGTCTTTAAAAATTAGAGATCACGGCTTGGCTATAACTGAGAAGTTCCCTAAGGACTTGGTGTGTAAACAATCTGGACCAGGAGATCTGTTTAACATGAAGTTTCTCTAGTCTCTTTTGTACCTGGTTTTCAGTTAGCCACAAAGGGTACCTTCAGTGAAACATCATTAATAATATGAAGTCTATTAAACCTGTCATATATGGTTGCACCAATACTGATGCTAGTATTGTGCATCTCATGCAAATGCTCCAATGCTTAAACAGGTTGTAAACCCTCAAGGTTTTTTTAACCTTCTATGCATTAAGGTGAAAAACCTCCTGTCATGCAGCAGCCCCCTGAGCCCCCCTTTTACTTACCTGAGCCCCATAATTCCTGCGACGGGAACGAGCACACCAGCTCCGGATGGTGTCTCGTGTCCTGATTGGATAGATTGATAGCAGCACAGCCATTGGCTTAGATTTTCAAATCCTTGCATTCTGTTTTTCATAGATTTTAAACAGCATCCCCACTTTTTTGGAATTGTGGTTGTAGTAGCATCAACACAGCTTTTTTTTCTTGCTGGGGCTGCCACTATTTGTTCCATGAAATTGTCCTGCAATAAATTTGTCATTAAACCTACATCTTTCACCACTTGCTGACCATCCGCCGTCATTATACTGCAGCAGGTCAGCACGATCCCACAAACCGTCGTACCTGTGCATCGGCTCCTTTAAGCGGGATAGCAGGCGTGCGCCCGCTGCATTGCGGGGGTGCCGATGCTTCTGGCTGGTGATCGCGGGCACGAGAGGCAGAAAAGGGACGTGTGTGTGTAAACACACAAATCCCTGTTCTGTGAGGAGAGGAGAGGCAGATCGAGAGTTCCTAATAGCTAGGAACCACAATCTGTCATCTCCTATAGTTAGTCCTCTCCTCCACAGTTAGAACACACAGTCAGGGAACACAGTTATCCCCTTGATCACCCCATAGTGATAACCCCTTCCCTGCCAGTGCCATTTACACAGTAATCAGTGCATTTTTATAGCACTGATCGCTGTATAATTGTCAATGGTTTCAAAAATGTGTCAAGTGTCCGATGTGTCCGCCATAATGTCTCAGTCCTGATAAAAATTGCAGATCGCCACCGTTGCTAATAAAAAAAAAAAAATTATAAAAATGCCATAAATACAGCCCCTATTTTGTAGATACTATAACTTTTGGGCAAACCAATCAATATAATATATGCTTATTGCGATTTTTATTACCAAAAATATGTAGCATACATATCGGCCTAAATTGAGGGAAAAAAATTTGCTTTTTTATAAAAAAGAAGGGGATATTTCTCATTGCAAAAAGTACAAAATATTGTGTGTGTTTTTTTTTTTTCAAAATTGTCGCTATTTTTTTGTTTATAGCGCAAAAAATAAAAACCGCAGAGATCATCAAATACCAATACCACCAAAAGAAAGCTCTATTTGTGGGCAAAAAAGGACGTCAATTTAGTTTGGGTACAGCGTCGCATGACCGCGCAATTGTCAGTTAGAGACGCAGTGCCAAATCAGAATAGTGTTGGCAGATAGTGCACATGCTCAGTTATTGGTGTGTTTCTAGCCTGAGCATTCCACCTATGTAAATACCAATGTAAAGATAGCGCTTACATGCATAAATGAAATATAAAAAACAGTGCTTTACAATGATCAAATCTTAATGAGCTGTACTCACATACATGCCAAATACACTCATGAATACCATAAATGAAGAGGCAATATGGTTAAAGCGGAGTTCCAGCCTCAAAGTTTTTTTTTTTTTTTTCTTTTTTATAAAGATTTTAATAAGGACCCTTACCTGTACAGGGAGCCCGCAATGTCAGCCCCCCCCCCCCCCCCCGCAGGCCGATTTGTCCACCTGCTCGGCTGCAGGTGCTGCCATGACAACTACGGGAAACCGGCAGTGGAACCTTCAGGCTTCACATCCGGTTTCCTACTGCGCATGCGTGAGTCGTGCAGCACTTTCTCAATGGCCACCTCATCTTCTGGGGGATACACACAGGTCCCAGAAGGCAGCGGGGAAGAAGGAGGGCTTGCCGCAGAAGAGGAAATGACGTACTTTGCCACGGTCTGGCTGAGACGGTACAGGTCCAAGGAGTGGACCCTAAAACATGAAAAGGGTACCCAGTCCTTGAAAGTCCTCAAGGGACAGCAACCCGCTGTGATGGGTCAAGATTAGGCTCCAGGATGGATTCCGCTGTGACAGATGTGAGCAGGTTGCCCTTCTTATAGCTCATATTAGAGATCTGGAGGAGCAAGTTGCAACTGCAGACAGGTCACTTAGGGGTCAGACATTAATGGAGGGTGGAATGGGGATAGATGATGGGAGGGTTAAGGCAGGTGACAGGAAATTTCCCATGTTGCAAACAGCCATTGTAAACTATAGTGCCATTTGTACTACTAAAAATGATCTGAAAAACACCAGAGCAAAATGTAATAATGCATTAAAGTGTTTGTGCACCAGTGCCAGAAGTCTGCCAAGCAAAATAGGTGAGTTGGAAGCTCTGGTGCATGAGGAGAGCTATGGTGTAATCAGTATTGCTGAAACTTGGCTTCAATCCTCACTTGACTGGGCTATTAATATTCCTGGCTATGCACTCTTTCGGAGAGACAGGGTAAAAAGGAAAGGTGGCGGGGTCTGTGTCTATGTGAGAAGTGATCTCAAAGCAAGTGTGAAAGAGGACCTGGTTGATGGAGAGTGTGATGAGTCGCATTATGGGTGGAACTGCATATAGATGGGCGTAGTTCAAAGTTAATCATTGGAGTTTGTTATAGACCACCCAATGTTAACGAGGAGGTGGAGACTCAGCTCCTTGCACAGATGGAAAGGGCTGCAAGGGCTGGGACGGTGATAATAATGGGGGATTTTTAACTACCCAGAAATTGACTGGAATAATGGCACTGCTGGCACAGTTAAAGGGCAAAAATTTATAAACCTATTACAGGACAATTTTATGGTCCAGTTTATTGAGGCCCCAACTAGGAATGAAGCTCTGTTGGACCTGATAATCTCAAACCATACAGAGCTTATTACTAATGTCCAGATAAAGGAACACCTGGGTAGCAGTAATCATAACATGATTTCATTTGATGTTAGCTATAAACAAGAAGTACATACGGGAAAGATAAAAATACTTAACTTCAAGAGAGCAAATTTTCCAAGGATGAGGGATGCTCTCCAGGATTTAGACTGGGAGGGAATATTTGCATTGATAAACACAGAACAGAAATAGGAATTCTTCAAAAAGACTGTTTGGGACCTCACTTCAAAGTATGTTCCCATGGGCAATAAGTTTAAAAGGCTAAAAACAAAACCTATATGGCTCACGGTCAAAGTTAAAAAAGCTATAAACAATAAGAAAAGAGCTTTTAAAAAATATAAAAATGAAGGAACACTAGTGTTGTTTAAATGTTAGAAAAAATTTAACAGAATATGTAAAAAGGAAATCAAGGATGCAAAAATTCAAAATGAACGACAGATTGCAAAAGGATAGTAGGACAAACCCCCAAAAATTCTTCAAATATATTAATAGTAAAAAGGTCAGGTCTGAGCATGTAGGCCCTTTACAAAAAAATCTAGAGTGGGTGACTGGGGACAAAGAGAAGGCTAATTTATTAAATACATTCTTCAGCTCTGTGTATACAAAAGAGCATGGGGGAGCTCATGTCCATAATGGGGGTGGTAGTGACACAGCCCCTGAATGATCCACAATGGCTCAAAAGTGATATGGTCCAGAAATATTTAGACAGAATAAAGATGGATAAAGCACCTGGACGTGATGGCATCCACCCACAGATCCTAAAAGAATTGAGCTCTGTAATTTCAAAGCCGTTGTATCTAATTTTCAGGGACTTATTAATGACGGGAATAGTACCACTTAAGGATGTATATGCATCATACATGCTAGAGGGAGTACAACTGGGGGAATCCGTGGTGGAGAAGGATCTGGGGGTTTTGGTAGATCATAAGCTCAAAAATAACATGCAATGCCAAGCTGTGGTTTCCAAAGCGAGCAGTCCTTTCTTGTATTAAGAGAGGTATGGACTCCAGAGAGAGAGATATAATTTTGCCCCTGTTCAAATCATTAGTAAGACCTCATCTAGAATATGCAGTTCAGTTTTGGGCACCAGTTCTCAAAAAGGATATTGGGGAACTGGAGAAAGTGCAGAGAAGGGCAACCAAACTGATAAGAGGCATGGAGGAGCTCAGGTATGAGGAAAGATTAGAGGAACTGAATTTATTCACTCTTGAGAAGAGGAGAATAAGGGGGGATTATGATCAACATGTTCAAATATGTAAGGGGTCCATATAGTGAACTTGGTGGTGGTGTTCTCTTTACGGTCAAGACAGAGGACACGGGGGCACTCTTTACGTCTAGAGGAAAAGAGATTTCATCTCCGAATATGGAAAGGTTTCTAAACAGTAAGAGCTGTGAAAATGTGGAATAGACTCCTGCCAGAGGTGGTTCTGGCCAGCTCAGTAGATTGCTTTTAGAAAGGCCTGGATACTTTCCTAAATGTACATAATATAACTGGTTACTAACATTTATAGGTAAAGTTGATCCAGGGAAAATCCGATTTGCCTCTTGGGGGATCAGGAAGGAATTTTTTCCCCTACTGTAGCAAATTGGAGCAGGCTCTGCTGGGGTTTTTTTGTCTTCCTCTGGATCAACTGTGGGTATAAAATTGGGTATATTGGATTGTAAGATATTTTTTATTTTTTGTTTTTAACCACTTCAGCCCCCTTCCTGACAGAACTTTTTACAATTTGGCACTGCGTCGCTTTAACTGCTAATTACGCGGTCATGCAATGCTGTACCCAAACAAAATTTGAGTCCTTTTGTTCCCGCAAATAGAGCTTTCTTTTAATGGTATTGATCACCTCTGCTGTTTTTATTTTATGCGCTATAATCGGAAAAAGACCAAAAATTTTGAAAAAAAATATTTTCTACTTTTTGTTATAAAAAAAATCCAATAAACTCAATTTTAGTCATACATTTAGTCCAAAATGTATTCAGCCACATGTCTTTGGTAAAAAAAAAGTCAATAAGCATATATTTATTGGTTTGCGCAAAAGTTATAACGTCTATAAACTAGTATACATTTTCTGGAATTTACACAGCTTTTAGTTTATGACGGCCTATCTCATTTCTTTAGGTGCTAAAATGGCAGGGCAGTACAAAACCACCCAAATGACCCCATTTGCAAAGTAGACACCCCAAGCTATTTGCTGAGAGGCATGGTGAGTATTTTGCAGCTCTCATTTGTTTTTGAAAATGAAGAAAGAAAAGAAAAATGTATTTTTTTTTCTTTTTTCAATTTTCAAAACTGTGGCAAAAAGCGAGGGCTGCAAAATACTCATCATACCTCTCAGCAAATAGCTTGGGGTGTCTACTTTCCAAAATAGGGTCATTTGTGGGGGGTTTGTGCCATCTGGGCATTCCATGGTCACCGAAACTGTGAGGAGTGAAATAAAAAATGTACACCTTTAGAAAATCTGAAGGCGGTGCTTGGTTTTCGGGGTCCCGTACGCGGCTAGGCTCCCAAAAAGTCTCACACATGTAGTATCCCCATACTCAGGAGAAGCAAAGGAATGTATTTAGGGGTGTAATTCCACATATGCCCATGGCATGTTTGAGCAATATATCATTTAGTGACAACTTTGTGCAAAAAAAAAAAAGTCTCTTTCCCGCAACTTGTGTCACATTATAAAATATTCCATGGACTCGACATGCCTCTCAGCAAATAGCTTGGGGTGTCTACTTTCCAAAATGGGGTCATTTGGGGGGGGGGGGGGGGGTTGAACTGTCCTGGCATTTTATGCACAACATTTAGAAGCTTATGTCACACATCACCCACTCTTCTAACCACTTGAAGACAAAGCCCTTTCTGACACTATTTATTTGTTTACATGAAGAAATTTTTTTTTTTTTTAAAGAAAATTACTTTGAACCCCCAAACATATTTTTTTAAAGCAAAGGCCCTACAGATTAAAATGGTGGGTGTTTCATTTTTTTTTTTCCCACACAGTGAAAAAACACTTTTTTTAAAAAAATTTTAACGCACTAAAACACACTATATTGCTCAAATGTTTGATGAAATAAAAAAGATGATCTTAGGCTGAGTACATGGATACCAAACACGACATGCTTTGAAATTGCGCACAAACGTGCAATGGCGACAAACTACATACATTTTTAAAAGCCTTTACAGGTTACCACTTTAGATTTACAGAGGTCTACTGCTAAAATGACTGCCCTCAATCTGACCTTCGTGGTGATACCTCTCATGCATGGTGCAATTGCTATTTACATTTGGCGCCAGACCAGCGTTCGCCTTTGTGCGAGAGCAGGGGGGGACAGGGATGCTTTTTTTTTTTTTTTTTTTTCTTTCCTTTTTTGCTTAGCTTTTTTTTGCTTTTTTATCTTATTTTTAACCACTTCCCGCCCGCCCTATAGCAGATTGACGTCCGGGAAGTGGTTCTGTTATCCTGACTGGACGTCATATGACGTCCAGCAGGATAACATGCCGCAGCGCGCCCCCGGGGGCGCGCATCGCGGCGATCGGTGGATTGGTGTGTCAGTCTGACACACCGCTACACTTATCTTGGTAAAAAGCCTCCGCCGGAGGCTCTTTACCACGTGATCAGCCGTGTCCAATCACGCTGTCAATAGGAAGAGCCGTTGATCGGCTCTTCCTCACTCGCGTCTGACAGACGCGATTAGAGGAGAGCCGATCGGTGGCTCTCCTGGCAGGGGGGTCTGCGCTGATTGTTTATCAGCGCAGCCCCCCCTCAGATCACCACACTGGACCACCAGGGATCGCCACTAGGACCACCAGGGAAGGGGCAACATGTGGATGGCCAGGTATGTACCCCATGGCCATCCACATGTGCCCAGTGTGCCAAATCTGTGCCAATCAGTGCCCACAAATGGGCACTGATTGGCACCATTATGTTGCAGTGATGCCCAGCAATGCCACCCTTAGGGGCATCACTTCAAACAAGCAGTGCCATCAGTGCCACCCATCAGTGTCCATTCATGCCACCTGTCAGTGCCCATCTATCAGTGCCCATCCATGCCCATCTGTGCCAACTATCAGTGCCACCCATAAGTAACCATCAGTGCCGCCTATGAGTGCCCATCAGTGCCGCCTATGAGTGCCCATCAGTGCCGCCTATGAGTGCCCATCAGTGCCACCTATGAGTGCCCATCAGTGCCGCATACCAGTGCCACCTATCAGTGCCCATCAGTGCCGCCTATCAGTGCCCATCATCAGTGCCCGTCAGTGCCACCTCATTGGTGCCACCTCATCGGTGCCCATCAGTGCCGCCGTATCAGTGCCCGTCAGTGCAGCCATATCAGTGCCCGTCAGTGCAGCCATATCAGTGCCCGTCATTGAAGAAGAAAACGTATTTATTTACAAAAAAGTTTTAACAGAAACAAAGAAAAACTTGTTTTTTTTCAAAATTTTCGGTCTTTTTTTATTTGTTGCGCAAAAAATAAAAACCGCAGAGGTAATCAAATACCACCAAAAGAAAGCTCTATTTGTGGGAACAAAATGATAAAAAATTTGTTTGGGTACAGTGTAACATGACCGCGCAATTGTCATTCAAATTGCGACAGCGCTGAAAGCTGAAAATTGGTCTGGGCGGGAAGGTGTCTAAGTGCCTGGTATTGAAGTGGTTAAACACTTCCTTTCATTTTTTTTTTTTTTATCATTTTTATTGTGTCAGGGAATGTAAATATCCCCTATGATAGCAATAGGTAGTGACAGGTACTTTTTTTTTTTTTTTGAAAAAAATGGGGTCTATTAGACCCTAGATCTCTCCTCTGCCCTCAAAGCATCTGACCACATGAAGATCAGTGTGATAAAATACTTTCCCAATTTCCCAATGGCGCTGTTTACATCTGGCGAAATCTAAGTCATGAAATGCTCGTAGCTTCCGGTTAGGCCATAGAGATGATTGGAGCCATTCTGGTCTCTGATCAGCTCTATGGTCAGATGGCGTGACCACCGGCTGCATTCTCAGGTTCCCTGTTGGAACAGGAGAGCCAGAGAAAAAGATGGAAGACGGTGGGAGGGGGGGGGACGGGACGGTGGGGGGGGTGCATTCCCTCCCACTGCTTGTAAATGCAGTCTAGAGGCTAATTAGCCGCTAGGATTGCTTTTACATGAAAGCCGACTGCTGGCTGAAAAGAATGATACCAAGATGATACCTAAACCTAAAGGCATTATTCTGGTATAACCACTCAAAGTCCAGCAACATACCAGTACGTTGCTGGTCCTTGTTGGGCATATATTGTATTTTTTTTTTTTATGCAGCCTGTGGGCTGAACGAAAAAGAGATTGATCGGTGGGTATGCCCACCATTAGAATACCTCCCTTCATCCACCCACTTTTAATGATGGGCATACATACACCATTTATATATGCCGAAGCATGGGGGGGGCATCAGCCCCATAAGTTAGGAGCAAATCTCTCCTCCGCCCCTGCTGCCCCCATGCTTCAGCATATATCCCCTCCGACGGCGCTGGAGTCACGGCTTTGTGTATCGTGGGAGCAAACACTGTTGCTGTCAAGATAAATAAATCTGCGCTGCAGCTGAATGGCGTACCTTGAAAACAAAAAAATGGTTAACAATAAAACACAGTAAACAGTAAAGTATAAAAAAAATACATACCTGAAAAGCAAAGAGGACAAAACATGATAACAATAAAACATTGCAGAATAGAATGCAGTAAAAAAAGAGCAGAACAATAGAGAGCGAATAGAGAGAGAACAATAAAAGAACAATTTTAGTTTTTTTATTTTATATATTTTTTTGTTTTTTACTTTTTTTTTTTTACACTTTTTTTGTAACCTATAACTTTTATAACTGTAACCGGTTCCAGGTTTGGGTCTCTCAAAATGCGATGGCATCTTGGGAGACCCTGTGAAAGTGTGCCTAGTCTGTGCAATGCTGTACCCTACGCTAATACTCAACTAGTGTATGGTAGCGTTCAAAACATTCACCAATGCAAAGACCAGGATTGTCAGGACAGGAGGGACAATAATAGCGGGTGTCACGCCTATATCCGCGCTTGCTGCAGACACGGCATCTTTTTTGGGGGGTTCGTTGGGTAGGGGTACTCGGGAGGACATAAAGAAAATGCCTCTCATGCAGCCAACTGCATTTGGTTGGGGATATGAATGGGGAAGTACGGGTGCTGCAGAAGTGGTGGGTTCCCAATTAGGATTGGCGAAATGCAGCAGAAAGGGCACTATGGGCACGACGGGCCTGTGTTTGTCTTCTTCTTGGTGGCAGCGGGACACTACTTGTGCTTGTCACCTCACCAGCTTGAACTGCACTTATGGGACACGTCACCAAGTGTTACTGCAGTGCTGGTTTGACTACGACCGGGGTGTACTAGGCCGCTGGTGCTTGCTAGTACTGCTCTGCTCCATACGAGGGACCTGTGGTTCCTGCACCTCAACAACAACAACAGAAGAAGATTGGGGTCAGGTACGCCTGACCTAGGCAGGGACCACAACTCCGTTGTCAGAGATATCTGTCATGGAGCCGCTGTCGTCTACAGGATCGTAATTTGAGCCTGAATCTGACAGATGAGTGACTTCCTCTAAACTATCTGTCATGCTCAGAAATGTGTAGGCCTCTTCACTACTGTACCTTCGATTTGCCATTTTGGGCTCTAAATTTAGTGGTACAGTAGTGAGACTCACAGGTAAAAAAGCTCCTGACTGTTAGCGACTGATTCATACGCTACCAAAAAAACTGTTAGCGATCGCAGGGATCAGGCCTGACTCTGCGAACGCTGCAGTTATGTGTTTAGTAAGTGACAGTGATCGATCGATACTGCACTTGGGTGGGCTGGGCCGGGCGGAGGGGCAAAACGCAGGTGCTAGCAGGTATCTGGGCTGATCCTGCTAACACTGCGTTTTTGGGAACCCTAAACTGCTGGGGACGCTAGTATAGATCTGATCAGATATTGATCTGTTCAGATTTTATACCACTAATGAAGGTGTATGCTGCGTGCGAGGGTGTTAGCGCTACTGGCACTAATCTGACGCTGCCTGGGGTGACGCAGACCCTATCTGACCCTAAAACCTGACTTGTATCACCCGCCGGGTGATCAGGGGGTTAAACCTTTTTTGGGTAATAAACGGCGGGTGCCCTGACACTATAAAAAATAAACTAACCAACCAGCATCACCCGTAACAGTTATACGGAGATCATTGGTGAAAGGGTTAACTAGGGGGCAATCTGGGATTTAAAACCTTTTATTAGGTAGTATATGGGGGTCCCTGAAGCTATAATGTGCTGACGGCGAACCCTGAATACTTACCTCCCTAACTAGCATCACCTGTGACACTAATACAGTGATCAGAAAAATTATCACTTAGTGACACTGGCGATGGGGGGGTGATCAAGGGGTTAAAACTTTATTGGGGGGGGGGGTTAGGGGGTACCCTATACCTAAAGGTGCCTAACACTAACTGCCCTACCACTTATAACTGTCACAAAATGACACCAATGCAGTAATCTAAAAAAAAACTGCTATTGGTGTCACTGTGACAGGGGGTGCAGGGGGGTGAAAAGTGTGCCTACATGTTCTACTGTCAGTGTAGTGTTGTGCAGACTTACTTGGATGTCATCTCTCCTCGGGAGCCGGAACGAAAAGGCTTCCTGAGGAGAGATGACATCACTTCGTCTGCCGCTGTTTACATTACATCAGAGGAAGATTTTCATTCGTTGGGAGCGATCACGAGGGGGTGGTCACGAATGAGTGGCCTCCCCCTCAGCATTGATCACTCCCCTAACGATGCCGATCATCTTGGGTAACAGGTACGTGATTTTGCCTGCCCGTGCCATTCTGCCGCAGTATATCTGCGTTAGGCGGTCGGTTAAAGTTGAACTGGATGGACTTGTGTCTTTTTTTTTCAACCTGACTAACTATGTAACGTGTGTTCGCCAGAGTGCTCAGGAGTTTGCAGTTGCTTCACCACAGGAATTGCTTAGTCTGGGCGCACGAAGATTCACGTCATATGCTAATACAGCCACGCCCACGCATGTGCGGAACGTCCCGACGCACAGCCAGCTTATTTGAGCTGTGTATGCCAAACATGCAGTGCTTCCAGAGGGCAGTTGTGGGACACGGAGCAGGCTCTGAACCAGACACTTTCAGCTGTTCATTTCTCCTTACCCGGGTCACGTGATTTACTAGGTGTTGCTTGGCAGGCTAAGGTGCTTAGCAGGATTGTTGCATAGGGGCTTGGTGAGTCCTATTAAGGGGTATGTAAATATTAAACCCAGGTACCCCCTTTTTGTGTCTCGCAATGTCTTCAAAAAAGAGGATTGGGGTTAACACTACAGGGAAAGGCACACCTATGTTGTCAGTAGCTACTGAGGAGCCTAGTCATATCCCTAGTGTTGTATCCCCTGAGAGACCAGAGGCTTCCGGGCAATGTGAGCCGCTGCGCCTGTCTGGTATTGTGCCTACAGTCAACGCTGCTGCTTCACCCTTTATCACCAGGGATGTCCTCAGCCCTAGCCATGTTAGAGCACAGAATTGCTGGCATGATTGTCTTTATCCCGCAGGGTGGCAAGAAGCGTGACAGATCCCCCTCGCCTTAGTCTCCTAATTTGGAGCAGGAATGGGTTGAAAATAGGGAAGAGCTAAATGCCAAGGATTCTGTGGAGCGCCTGGCAGATCAGTCTGGTTCTGAGCAATCTAGGCCAGAACATGCCCAGTTGGTGTCTGCCTCTCAGTCGCAGAGGCTTTTGATCCAGACTCTTACTGAGATAGTTCAGTCTGCCTTTAAGTTGCCTCCTGCAGAGGTTTCTGAGCCCCCATGATCCTCTTTGGGGTCCCCGAGACGTCCTCGGGCCTCACATGCTTTCCCCTTGCACCCACTGTTGGAACAGGCGGTGTATGCTGATTGGGAACATCCTGACAGGATTTTCGTTCCTCCTAAGAGGTTTTCCCTTTTATATCCCATGGAGGAAAAGTTTAAGAAGTGGAGCATGCCAGCCGTAGATGCGGCAGTCTCTTTCTTAAACAAGAACTTAACTTGTCCGGTGGGTAATGCACAGGGCTTAAAGGACCCTGTTGACAAGAAACTGGAGTCTCTATTAAAGGCTTCCTTTTCCTTGGCCAGTTAAGCTCTTCAGCCAGCTGTTGCAGCAATTGGAATCTGCCAGTCCTTAAAGGATCAGGTCAGGTGGCCTGACAGGTCTAACCAGGAGGATGATCCTGCTGAAAGCAGAGCAGATATACCTCGAGCTCTGTGTTTTGCTGTTGATGCCTTAAAGGATTCAATAAAGCAGGTTTCTCATTTTGGTTCTCCTGTCTGTACACATGCACAGACTTTTGTGGCTTAAGAACTGGTCAGTCGAGCTTCCTTGTAAGAAGTTTTTTGGCAGAATTCCCCTTTCATGGGGAATGTTTGACGATTTGGACAAGTATATCCAAAAGCTTTCTGGAGTGAAAAGTTCTCTACTTCCTGTGAGGAGAGCGAGACCAAGTGTCCCTCCTTGAAAACCTCAGGGACCACTTCCTCAGGTAATCGCCAAGGTTTCGGGGCCAACAGGGTGTTAGAAACAAGGGCAAGCCGCAGGGTCAGAAGAAACCTTGGGTCCAAAACTCTACTAAACTGCGGCACCAAGCCTCCTTTCGAGAGGACGCCCCCAACTCTAAGGCTGCTGCACTTTGCGGACATTTTGAGAACAGTGGTACAGGATGAGTGGGTCACCTCGACAGTATCCCACAGTTGCAAACTGGAATTACGGGGGGGTTCCCCCTCAGACGTTTCTAAGATCTGGTGTTTCCTCGGATCCTCCAAAGAGATACTTAACCAGGCACTAGATCATTTAGTGCATTAAGGAGTGATTATACAGGTTCCTGTATCCGAAAGGTGCGCAGGATTTTACTCAAACCTGTTTATGGTTCAAAAACCAAATGGAGACACAAGGCCCATTTTGGATCTAAGATCCCTAAACCAGTATCTGTTAAGCAAATCCTTTTGGATGGAGTCTGTCCGCTTAGTAGTAGCCTCGCTCCAGATGGAAGACTTTCTAGCCTCCATCGATATCAAGGACACGTATTTACACGTACCTATCTTTCAACCTCATCAGATGTTCCTGCGATTTGCAGTAGAGGAACGTTGTTTCCAGTTTGTGGCTCTGCCCTTCGGGCTTGCCACAGCACCCCGGGTATTCACAAAGGTCCTAGTACCAGTATTGGGTCTTTAAGGGCCCAGGAAATCTTGGTGCTCGGGTACCTGGATGACCTCCTGCTCAGATCACTCACTACAGGCTCTAGGGTATTTAGAAAGCTTAGGCTGGATCATAAATACCGAAAAGTCAGCCTTGAGACCACCTCAAAGTCTCAAGTATTTAGGTCTGATCCTAGATATGGTCCAGGCAAGGGTATTTTTGACACCCGTAAGGATCTGTGCCCTGAAGGATCAGGCACGTCGGATAAGGGGCACCAGACAATCCTCCATTTGGTTCTGTACGAGTCTTCTAGGAAGGATGGTGTCCTCCTTCGAGGCAGTGCCCTATGCCCAGTTTCATTCCAGGCCTATACAATAAGACATGTTGGCTTGGAACAGGAGAGGGCAAGCCCTGGATTATCCCATGTTCTTATCTCCTCAGGCGCTCTTAAGCCTAAGCTGGTACCAGTCTCTCGGGCTGGGGAGCGACCCTAGAGGGGCTCACAGCTCAGGAAGACAGAATCTGCCCATAAACTTCCTGGAGTTGCGGGCAGTATGTCTGGCCCTACGTTCCTGGACGGTGGAGCTTCAGGACTGCTCTATCAGGGTTCAGTCCGACAATGCCACTGCAGTGGTTTATATAAGCCACCAGGGCGGTACCAGGAGTCGTTCAGCTCTGAAAGAGGTGAACTACATACTAGCCTGGGCACAGGGACATGTGCCGGTTTTATCGGCGGTTCATTTCCTGGGGGTAGAGAACTGGAGGGCAGATTATCTCAGCTGCTAGCAGATCTGCCCGGGGGATTGCTCCCTACACCCGAGGGTGTTTCAGGAATTTCGCCAGCGTTGTGGATGGCCACATGTCAATCTATTGGCATCCAGGTTCAACTACAAGCTACATCAGTTTATGCCCCGAACAAGGGATCCCCTGGCAATCGGAGCAGATGCTCTGGTAGTTCCATTGAGCGAGTACTCCCTGGTTTATGCTTGCCCCCTGATTCCTCTCCTTCCACATTTGTTGCACAGGATTTGGGGAGAGGGGGTTTCAGTCATTCTGGTGGCACCAGCCTCGCCTAGAAGGCACTGGTTCCTGGAGATTGTGAGTTTGGTAATAGATGGGAAATGGATGTTTCCATGCCGTCCTGATCTACTGTCTCAAGGTCCTATATTCCACCCCAAATTACAGTCTCTAAATTTGAGGGCATGGCTATTGAAGCCAGGGTGCTGAAGGATCGTGGCATCTCGGGACCAGTGGTGTCCACCCTAGTGAATGCTAGGAAAGCAGTCACTAGGAAGATCTATCATAAGGTCTGGAAAACTTGTATTGCTTGGTGTGAAGCCAGAAAATGGCTTCCTCGGAAATATGTGATTGGGAAAATTATTTTTTTTCTACAGCAGCTGTGGAAATCAGATTGGCTTTGAGTACAATCAGAGGTCAGATTTCGGCCCTGTCAGTGTTCTTCCAAAGGCCTTCAGCCTCCCATTCGCTGGTCTGAACCTTTATGCAGGGGGCAACTCGTTTGCTTCCCCACATTAGGTCATCTATGTGTCCTTGGGACTTAAATTTCGTGCGGTCTGTATTACAGAAACAACCATTTGAGCCTATCAAGGGAATTCCATTAGTCTTGCTGTCATGCAAGCTTGCCTTCCTGATGGCCATCACCTCGGCTAGAAGGGTGTCCGAATTTGCGGCCCTTTCATGTAAAGAACCATACCTAATTCTTCACCACGACAAGGTGGTGCTACGTCCTATTCCATCCTTCTTAACAAAGGTGGTATCGGCCTTTCATTTAAATCAGGACATTGTTTTGCCTTCTTTTTTCTCTTAGCCTTTTTCGGTGGAAAAGAGACTGCATTCCTTGGACGTTGTCCGGGCAGTCAGAGTTTGTCTACATCTGCGGAGATCCGAGGATCAGACTCCTTTTTTGTTTTACCAGAAGGACCCAATAAGGGGCACGCAGCTTCCATTGCCAGTTGGGTCCGCCAGTTGGTCATTCAGGCCTATGGTCTGAAACATAAGGCTCCTCCCTTTTAGGGTGAGAACTCATTCTACGAGGGGTTGTAGGAACCTCCTGTGCTTTTCGCCATCGGTTATCTGTGGCTCAGATTTGTAAGGCTGCTACCTGGTCTTCAGTACATACGTTCACAAAATTTTATCAGGTGGATGTTCGAGCCGCCGAGGATTCGGCTTTTGGCCTCAGTGTACTGCGAGCTGCCGTATAAGTTCTGATGGCTATTGTTTGACAGGGTGTCTCCCTCCCCTCAAGGCTATTTCTCTGGGACGTTCCAGTAGAAAATGAATTTTAGCCTAACTCTGTGTCCCATGATGTATGATAAAGAAAATAGGATTTTTTTTGTCATACTTACCTGTAAAATCCTTTTGAGTACATCATGGGACACAGAGGTCCTTCCCCTCTTTTTGAGGATTCAGTGCTTGCTACAAAACCGAAGTACCATATTTATGGGCGTATAACATGCACTTTTTTCTCCTCTGAAAATAGGGGGGGAAATCGTGAGTGCGTGTTATACGCCGACATAGTCCTGCCTCGGAGGGGACGAGCGCCGCCAGATTAGACAGAGCCAGGATCTCCTGTGTACTCGGCTCGCAGTCACGCCCAGTCCCACCTCCTGGATGGCTCCTAGCATGTCACATGTCCCGGATTGCGAGCCGATTGCCAAGCTGAGCCGAGTACACAGGAGATCTGGCTCTGTCTACATCTGCACTGGCTACATTAACAGGCACCGGTGAGGCTGCAGATGAGCACTGAGCAGGCTGCAATAATGGGCAATAGCAAGGCTGAAGATGGGCACTGAACAGGCTGCAATGATGGGCATTGATCAGACTACAATGATGGGCAATGGCAAGGCTGCAGATGGGCAATGGCGGGGCTGCAAATGGGCACTGATCAGGCTTCATTAATTGGCAATAGTGAGGCTGCAGATGGGCACTGATCAGACTGTATTAATGGGCACCTTACCCTTATGTTGCTTCAAAGTCCGTTATTTAAAATTTACGTTTTTTTACTGACACATCCCTCTTAAAAGTAGGGTGCACGTTATACACCGATAAATACTGTACTTCCTGTATGGGAGGGGGTTATATAGGGGATAACTAACTAAGACTGTCTACCAGTGTCCATTTGCCTAAAAAATGGCGTATAACCCGGGAGGTAATGACTATTAACCTAACTCTGTGTCCCGTGATGTACTCAAAACAATTTTACAGGTAGGTATGATGAAAAAATCCTATTCAATAATATATTATATAATAATATTATAATTAACTTACAGTTAGTAGACTAGGTTTTTTCTACTATCACCTCATAGGTGGCAGACTATGGTGTAGACAAGAGGTTAAATGAATGTCTTGTATAGCGCTACAAATGCAAACTGAATCGCCTCAAGGCGCTAGATCCGTCCTGTGTTGTCCTGTTTCTTAGAAGAGGTGGGTCTTGAGTTTTTTTCTGAAGGCCCGATGGTTTTCTTCCATGAGGATGTTGGTGGGTAGAGCGTTCCATAGCCGTGGTCCTTTGACTGCGAATCTTCATTCTCCCTTTGATTTGTAGCGGCACTTGGAAATGAGGAGGAGGTTTTGGTTAGTTGATCGTAGACTTCGATTGGGTGTGTAGTGTTTTATTTTCTCGCATAGGTATTGAGGAGCGTTTCCTTGTGTGCATTTGTGGGTGAGGCAGAAATGAGGGGTGGTCTTTAGTTTAAGACCACCTTGTAAAGTTGGGTGGAACTCCGCTTTTAAGCAATATCTAAGTTTAAAAATGGAATAAAGTCCAGTGTGGCAGTACCAGTAGTTGCTTCAGTTGTTAGATGCTCTTAATCTTCACTGCTTGTGCACAAATGGTGGCTGTACACTACTCGCCAGAGGTGTTTGACCCCTTTTTTACAGGTAGGTCAAAATAGGCTTGTGAAACCACAAAATTCCGGGATCCCCCTGATGAGAAGCTCCACTCCATTAGAGTGGAAAACTTAAAGAAAAATGACCCTGCAGGAGGCAAGATTTAAAAAGTAACAGTGTAGTCTTTTATTGGTAAAAACATGACAAAAAGGAATTGCACTCACATGTATTAGTGCCTATGCACCGGAACAAGTGTGTACAGCTTGTGATGATATCGAATGGGTTCTCTAGGGCTGGTATGCGGTCCAAGCCTTGTTCTGACTAGCCAGCCCGGAAATGTCATTTGGGACCTGGAATTGACACACCCCCGCTCCGACGTAGGTTTCAATGTGATGGCATTCTCAGGTAGTGAAGAGCCACCATTTCTTTTTTTTCTATTTATAATGGAAGAAAATTTCAATTGGTTGGTCTCCTCCAAAATGGAGAACATGAGACTAGACCAGGGGTAGGCAACCTTTTGAGCACAGTGTGCCGAAAAATGTTTTTAAAGAAACTGAGCGTGCCGATTTTATAACAAAAAAAGTCAACTTTACATTC
Organism: Aquarana catesbeiana; assembly: GCF_042186555.1. Classification (NCBI taxonomy): domain Eukaryota; kingdom Metazoa; phylum Chordata; class Amphibia; order Anura; family Ranidae; genus Aquarana; species Aquarana catesbeiana. The sequence goes on along the minus strand of NC_133330.1, from coordinate 115,854,842 downwards.
TCAATCACGAAAAGGATTTTTTATAAAGTAAATGCTGTAAACTACTTTAATAGTGAGAAATTAACATCCTGCACTCTCACGCCTCAGATCACTGCCCCCCCCTGCAAATCTGTTTCACCACTTTACCCCCCTGCTCATCTGCCCCACCGCTGTACTACCCTGCACATCTGCCCCACCGCTGTACTACCCTGCACATCTGCCCCACCGCTGTACTACCCTGCACATCTGCCCCACCGCTGTACTACCCTGCACATCTGCCCCACCGCTGTACTACCCTGCACATCTGCCCCACCGCTGTACTACCCTGCACATCTGCCCCACCGCTGTACTACCCTGCACATCTGCCCCACCGCTGTACTACCCTGCACATCTGCCCCACCGCTGTACTACCCTGCACATCTGCCCCACCGCTGTACACCCCCTGCACATCTGCCCCACCGCTGTACACCCCCCGCTCATCTGCCCCACCTCTGTAACCCCCCGCTCATCTGCCCCACCTCTGTAACCCCCCGCTCATCTGCCCCACCTCTGTAACCCCCCGCTCATCTGCCCCACCTCTGTAACCCCCCGCTCATCTGCCCCACCGCTGTACACCCCCCACTCATCTGCCCCACCGCTGTACACCCCCCACTCATCTGCCCCACCGCTGTACACCCCCCACTCATCTGCCCCACCGCTGTACACCCCCCACTCATCTGCCCCACCGCTGTACACCCCCCACTCATCTGCCCCACCGCTGTACACCCCCCACTCATCTGCCCCACCGCTGTACACCCCCCACTCATCTGCCCCACCGCTGTACACCCCCCACTCATCTGCCCCACCGCTGTACACCCCCCACTCATCTGCCCCACCGCTGTACACCCCCCACTCATCTGCCCCACCGCTGTACACCCCCCCCCCACTCATCTGCCCCACCGCTGTACACCCCCCCCACTCATCTGCCCCACCGCTGTACACCCCCCCACACTCATCTGCCCCACCGCTGTACATCCCCCCCCCACTCATCTGCCCCACCACTGTACCCCCGCACATCTGCCTCAGCACTGTACCCCCCTGCTCATCTGCCTCAGCACTGTACCCCCCTGCTCATCTGCCTCAGCACTGTACCCCCCTGCTCATCTGCCTCAGCACTGTACCTCCCTGCTCATCTGCCTCAGCACTGTACCCCCCTGCTCATCTGCCTCAGCACTGTACCCCCCTGCTCATCTGCCTCAGCACTGTACCCCCCTGCTCATCTGCCTCAGCACTGTACCCCCCCTGCTCTTCTGCCTCAGCACTGTACCCCCCTGCTCTTCTGCCTCAGCACTGTACCCCCCCGCTCTTCTGTTCCACCTCTGAACCCCTCCTGCTCATTTTCCGCACCGATGTACCCTCCTGCTCATTTTCCGCACCGCTGTACCCTCCTGCTCATTTTCCCCACCGCTGTACCCTCCTGCTCATTTTCCCCACCGCTGTACCCTCCTGCTCATTTTCCCCACCGCTGTACCCTCCTGCTCATTTTCCCCACCGCTGTACCCTCCTGCTCATCTGCTCCACCGCTGTACCCTCCTGCTCATTTTCCCCACCGCTGTACCCTCCTGCTCATCTGCTCCACCGCTGTACCCTCTTCTCAGCTATGATATGCGTGATATACAGAGTGGTGAAAGGAAGCAGAGATGAGACACATCTAACTGTCCTGGCACACTTATCCTGCTGATCACCCACTCGCATCCAGCCCACCATGTTTGTATGTGATGTATAGGATGTATGTGATGTCACATACAAGCATGTGGAATGGATGCTCAATGATGAGCTCAGGTCAGGGGCATTTTCTGAAAGCAGTGGGCCTGTATGCAAGCTCATAAGTTGGGCCCCCTGCAGCTGAGAAAAAAGTGGTTGGGTGTGATTTTCATTGCCCTGAATACTGGCTGTGGCTTAAAGGGACACAGAGTACAGGGGTTCAGTATTAAGTGACACAAAGGTTCAGTAATAATTTCAGCAAAGTTCCCAGAAGCTCAACAATAATTCCACAAACTGTCACCTGCTTGTGGTTTTCTCAATCACAGTGAGTTCTTTCTGAGATTGGTTGTGGCAACCAAGCGAGTCATCTTCCTCCAGATGGTGAACGGGGATAGCAGGACTGTAATTGGCTTTAGCAGTGGCCAAGACAGTCCTCCTCCTGAAAACAGGACCCCTCCCACCCCCCAGCAGAACTGCACCCAATGACGATCGCAGCTACAGCAACGTTCCCCATCTTTTAAAATGTGTGGGGGTGCAGTGCCTCCCCCTCAGTGCAGGTGCGGCATGGGGAACTCTGAAATTGGAATGCATTAGTGTCTCACTGACACTTCCTTGCACTCCTCTGCTGATGGGGAGGGAGTCAAGTGCCAGCAAAAGAGGAGGCTTTGAGTGCCGCTTGATTGCCGGGGATTACCTACCCCGAGCTAGATTATGCAAATGCCTAAAGTGGGTTGAAAACCTAAATCCGCTCAGGCTTTACACACTCTGATGTCCTAACGCAACTAAATTTGACAACTTTTGTGTAGTATATGTAGCGCTGGTAGATTTGCAATCTACCGCATGTTAGGTAAATTTAGTAAATTGTGTGTTAGGAAGGTTAAAAGTTCGCCTCTGTTCCAGCGTGGCTGATGTTGCGGGTGTTTCCGTGCTGACCGGTGGGTGTCGCTGTTACCACTGGTCAGGGTTGGAAAGGCAACGTGTTGAAGCGTATGGATGCTCCTCTGTTCCGGAGGCACGCTCGGTGGAGGTGGTCCTCCGAGTTGCATTCTGGGCGAGGGTATTTATGGGACAGACGCCATATTTTGGGGTTCGTTTTATAGCCACCTGCTGGCCCTCCTGGGCGACAGGTATGCGTTAAGGAGCTAACTCGTGGTCCTCCGTCTGGGAGGCCCACGATACTACGGCGCAGGGGTGGGTCCAGAGGCTTGTCTGGAGCCTACCACCGCGGCCGAGGAATGGTCCTGAGCTGTCGGTCCTGTGTGACGAAGCTGGACAACCGAGGAGATCCCAGGGGAGGACCCATCTTGGAGAGATCACGCCGCATGCTGGTCTATAGAGGGGCCTGGTGACTCTGTTGGAGGACGTATCCAAAAGTAACTATACAGCATAGTGTTGCCGGCTCAGCTTAAAGGTTCAAGCAATGTGACTGACTTTTCACTACCGCAAATCTATACATCCTGTGGCAGAGGATTGTACGGATTTTATTCCCAAACAAGTCTGTGGCAGAGACTTTGATTTGTGCTGCGTACTGGCTGCTAGACCGGTGAGAGAGGCCTATCCAGACGAGCAAGGAGTGTGTCCCACAAGGGGAGCGCATTTCAAATAGTGTTTGAGTTATACCAGGACCATTTCGCCAAGAGAACCCTTCCAGAGAATATTTGAGTTTCTTCTGCGAGTTTCCTTTGTACCTCTTTCCTGCTACTTCCTAAGTCATTTGTTTAATAAAGCACTGAAAACATACTCCAGTGTTGGTGCGTGTGTCGTCCAGAAGTAAACTCAACGGAACCCTAGACCCGGTGCCGGTGAAACAGAGGGAAGCAGAGTGAAGATAACAGGCCCGCTTAAACCAGCAGCTCCACCGTGAGTTAGTGCTACATATACACAATAAAAATGAAAATAAAAATATGAGCACATTAACCACTAGGCGTCCGCGCTATAGCCGAAAGACGGCTACAGCGTGGACTTCAATTGCTGGGAGGGCGTCCCTGGACGTCCTCCTGTTTACTTCCGCATTGCGCGCTCCCGCGGGCGCGCATCGCGGAAGTTTTATGCTGGCCGTGTCCCTCGGACACAGCCAGTCACAGATCACCGTAAACGGCCAATGACAGCGGCCGTTTACAGTGCGATCGGCGGTGCCAATGAGAGAGGATCTCATATGTAAACATATGAGATCCTCTCTCATCGCCGGCTCTCCCTTCTCACACAGAGACAGCGTGTGAGGAGGGAGAGCGGAACCGCTGCGGCGGTGAGTGTAAAAGAAAAAAAAAAAAGGAAAAAAAGGTGTCCCGCTGTTAACGGTCCCTGCCATCTGCCCCTGCCATCTGCCCCTGCCATCTGCCCCTGCCATCTGCCCCTGCCATCTGCCCCTGCCATCTGCCCTGCTATCTGCCCCTGCCATCTGCCCCTGCCATCTGCCCCTGCCATCTGCCCTGCCATCTGCCCCTGCCATCTGTCCCTGCCATCTGCCCTGCCCTGCCATCTGCCCCTGCCATCTGCCCTGCCATCTGTCCCCAGTGCCATCTGTCCCCACTGCCACGTATAAGTGCCATCTGTCATCAGTGCCACATAGTGCCATCTGTCATCAGTGCCACATAGTGCCATCTGTCATCAGTGCCATCTGTCAGTGTCACGTGCCATCTGTCATCAGTGTCACGTGTCATCAGTGCCACGTATCAGTGACACCTGTCATCAGTGTCATCAGTGCCACGTATCAGTGCCATCTGTCATCAGTGTCATCAGTGCCACGTATTAGTGCCATCTGTCATCAGGGCCACGTATTAGTGCCATCTTTCATCAGTGCCACGTGTCATCAGTGCCATTTGTCATCAGCGCCACATGTCATCAGTGCCACATATTAGTGCCATCTGTCAGTGCCACGTATTAGTGCCATCTGTCAGTGCCACGTATTAGTGCCATCTGTCATCAGTGCCATGTATTAGTGCCATCTGTCATTAGTGCCATCTGTCATCAGTGCCACATCAGTGTCAGTGCCAGGTATCAGTGCCATCTGTCATCAGTGCCACGTATCAGTGCCATTTGTCATCAGTGCCACGTCAGTGTCACATGTCATTGTCCTGGTTCTCCAGGGCCTTCAAAAGTGTAAGAGGTAGTCAACAAATTAGATGTGTAATTTATGCTCCTAGAACACCTGATGGTGCTCCCTGCATGTTGGGCCTCTGTATGTGCCCAGGCAGTGAAAAAGTCCCACACATGTGGTATCGTAATACTCAGGAGGAGTAGCAGAATGTATTTTGGGGCGTCATTTGTGGTATATACATGGCATGTGAGAGAAATAACCATTACAATGACAATTTTGTGGGTAAAAAAAAAAAAAAAAAAAATCTTCATTTTGCAAAGAATTGTGGGAAAAAATGACAACATCAAAAACCTCAACATGCATCTTACTAAATACCTTGGATTGTTTACTTTCAAAAAAGGGGTCATTTGGGGGGTATTTGTACTTTCCTGACTTGTTCGGGTCGCAAGAAATGAGATAGGCCGTCAGTACATCAGGTATGATCAATTTTTTATGATTTGCACCATAACTTGTAGACTCTCTAACTTTCACAAACACCAAATAATATCCACTAATTTGGGTTATTTTTACCAAAGATATGTAGCAGTATAAACTGTGGCCAAAATTTATGAAGCAAAATTACTAATTTGCAAAATTTTATCACAGAAACTAAGAAAAATGCGTTTTTTTTCAAAATTTGCGGTCTTTTTTCATTTATAGCGCAAAAAATAAAAAACCCAGAGGTGATCAAATACCACCAAAAGAAAGCTCTATTTGTATGAAAAAAAGGACAAAAAATTCATTTGGGTACAGTATTACATGACTGAGTAATTGTCATTCAAAGTGTGAGAGCGCTGAAAGCTGAAAATTGGTCTGGTCACGAGGGGGGTTTAAGTGCCCAGTTGTCAAGTGGTTAAATGGAAAATCGTACATTAGATGTATCAAACACTGCTATCTATGTAAACTAGATTGACAATCACCACTGCCATCTTGTGGTAGAATAATGATGGTGCACCTTCCATTTTAAATCCTACAATTAGTTTTATCAAATGGGGGGGAATTGAGGGACCCTCATCATATAACCGATGGTGATCCATAGCCTATATGGTAGCATAGCCCAAATTAATACATCTAAAAATGTGTATGAAAAATATGTATAAAACATTTAATGGATGATTCCTGATTCAGGTTCCTTATGGACCTGGTATGTGGGGGGAGACTATAGAAGTAGACCTATAGAAATGAACCTGGTTGATTGTGAAAATGTTTACTGTGTGAAGAATTTTGCAATACAATATAGACATAAAAAAGTGAAAATAAGATCACTACAGGATATAAACCTTGTAAACCTTGCCAAGACTTCAGAAAATCAGTATTAGAACTGTAAAAAATGTTAGGGGGACAAATCCTAAATCAGCTGTAAAGCAGTTCAGTTCTGTAGCGATGTTCAACCCCTGGGGCTAGAGAGATTGAAGCCTATAGATCCACTGGGTCTCCATCTGGGAGGCTTTTTTGACCATGTCAGTACCCCTCCAATGTTTGAGAGGCCTATTTCTGCCCCAGAACCGAAGGAGGGTGGGGGTCCCTGTTATATGCCTTTTTTTTTTTTTTTTTTTTTATCCATTTTTTATGTTGGGTAATATGTTCTCCTATTTCTGTGGGTAGTTTCCTAGTTGTCCTACCCACATATTGAAGATTGCATTGGGACATTAAGAAATAAGTGACATGTTTAGTAATGTAATGAATTGTTTGATTATCACAATTTTTCCCTGTAACTACAGAAGAAAAACTGTCACATCTCCTAGTTCTATCCCTGTTTGACAGGCTTTGCATCTGTTACATCCATAGAACCCTGTACAATTTAAAAAGGTGAGTGGTCTCCTAGGGGGTTCAGTCACATTCTTGGCCAACATATTACGCAAGCCTGTTGCTCTCCTATAAATAAACTGTGGTTTTTATTATAGAGTCACACATGGCATATATACACAGAGGTAAATGACAGCCCATTCCCTCCCTCCTCCTCCATGCCCACTAACCAGCTAAAGACAATAAAGGTTGGATATTCATCTTGATGAAGGCTTCACCTCCCTCTTATTCTTAACCGCTTGCCGACCGGCTCACGCTGCTATACATCAGCAGAAGGGCACATACAGACATATTAACGTACCTGTACGTTGCCCTTTAAGAAGCTGCTTGCGCGCCCGCCACAAGCTCCATGAGAGTGATCGGGGGTCGCGGGGACACCCGCGATCGTCTCACGGAGAGGAAGAATGGGGAACTGCTGATGTAAACAAGCATTTCCCCATTCTGCCTAGTGACACTGACACTGATCACAGCTTCCTGTAATCTGAAGTGGTGATCAGTGTCGTGTCACACACAGCCCATCCCCCCCACAGTTGGAAAAAGTTTTTTTTATGTATTTTTTTGGGGATATTTATTATAACAAAAAGTAAAAAATAATGCATTATTTTCAAAATTGTCGCTATTTTTTTGTTTATAGCTCAAAAAAATTAAAAACGCAGAGGTGATCAAATACCACCAAAAGAAAGCTCTGTGGGGGGAAAAAACAATTTGTTTGGGAGCCATGTCGCAGGACCGCGCAATTGTCAGTTAAAGCGACGCAGTGCCCAATTGCAAAAAGTGCTCTGGTCTTTTGCCAGCCAAATGGTTCGGGGGTGAAGTGGTAGAACACAGGCTGGAAAAAAGCTGGGTCACGTGACAGCTGTGTATTGATTAGGAAAGAAGATTTTTTTAATTTTATTAAAAAAATTTAAATTACAGTGCCATCATCCATATTCAGAAATAGAAGAGATAATGTACCTTAAACAGAGTGCATTTTAGTATCACTTTAAGTGTTTTATAACACATGGCGTGATATAACACATACCAGTGCTGCAGTGTGTCACAAGACTAACCACGCTCAGCCTATTTAGATCGATGCAATCCTGGTTCACTGTGCTCCAAGTCTCAGCAGTGGTGATCGACACAGTCCCAGCTTTCCTCATTCCAGGCCTCTCTGAATCCCTTCTCCAGCTACAGGTGTTCGACTGCCCAAGCCTGACTGTCAGCTTTTCTCCAAAAATTGCATCTTCATACTGCTTTTGCATAACTGATAAAGTTAAAACCATTTTACTTATAAAAACAGGTGGTATTAAAAATCATATTAAGGGGGAAAAGAATTGGGTTAACGAAAAAAATTATGGACTTTAAAGGCACGTATAAAATTTATAACAATTTTAATAATCTTTATTAAAACTATATTTCACATTACAAAAAATGGCAACACATAGGACATCTAAAATTTAGGTAGGACTCCATGTGGTTCCCCTAGTGGGGTATAATACCATATATTGTGTAACAATTCATATAAATGCATCCACATATGTACTCCTCTCAATTAAGGGTTCCACTTGTCGTCCTAGTATAAAAAAATTCTGCTCAACATGTTTAGCGACCAAGAAGTCGCTTCTTCAGGAACTTGAATATAGCTATTCGAATAAGAACATGTATACATTAGAATACAACATACAAGAAAGAAAAGAGGAAAAATATGCAGATATATTCTATATTAAGCACTCACTTGCACCACAGGTAACAAACAGCCCTGACCCAATATACCCATGGGGGCCCCTCTACAGCAGCCACTCATATGCCAAGATGTGGGGACACACACGGTAACTAGGAAAATATAACATGTATATTGGATATCAGTATAAGCATAAGCATCACTAAATAGGGATATGGTTTGATCAATATGATACTTGCATAGTAAAGTGGAAGTTGCAATTTTCCCTTAATCTCCACTATCTATAACTGCAAAAAGGCCTATAAGAAAACATATTGGACAAGTTCTAATAAGTATGTGGTATTCATAATATAAAACTAGCACAAGTGGATCAATCAACCTTCGTTTAAAGATACCTCTCTCCCAGTGCACATAGATATGACTAATAATGTTTCAAAATTGTTCTAAATGAACACAATTGCACCTTCTATAGATTGCACAATGATTAAACTTGTATGCCTTAAAATATCTTAAAATGAATGAATAAAATATCCTATAGCATTAGCAGCACTACATGGGAAAAGAAACCTTCCACCCAGTGTGTCTCCAATAAACTTGTATTTGCACAAATAAATGCCCGAACAAATTATAAAGACTCAGCCCTTAGAAACGTATTCCTTAGAGTTGCATCCAAATCAATCCACGGATCCTGTTACCACACCTGGTGAGACCTCTCCACTAAGCTATTGAACTCATCATCAAAAGGATTATGAAAAAATGCCTGTATAACAATCCTTTCTCGAATCCAACACCATCATTTCATCTGAACGTTTCTCATAACCGAAAGAGTGCGCATAGTGTAATACTGTTTCAAAGTTTATTAAACCTATCCCCCCTTACAAATGTACACTTACAAGAATATTAATCATAAAAAGCATGAACATAGTTCAGTTCGCTCTGTATGTCTATATCTCAGTGCTCCTCGTATCTCTCATAACATGGTGGGACCCGGGTACAGACAACACCTGCTTTTACCTTGAACAGCCACGTGGTCACGCCCTGGCGGGTTTCGTCATTCCTTCATCCGTGGGCTTGGCCACACAGCGCAACTTACTTCATTTATAGAGTGAGAGCAGAGCATTGGCTCTGTCCCTGCCTCTCAACAGAGTTCATTCAAACTATCTCTGCAAACGAACTCACCTGATCACAGTGAGTGGGCGCAAATAAACTATAAATTATATAGTCAGATACATTTTGGCACATCTTACTTTTTCATTACGTTGTTCAATCTATATGGCCTAATGAACGCTACCTTATTCTGTAGTAATGTCACAAAATTTAATTATATCCGATATCGATCGGAGTTACCCGATCGTACAGTGTATGTGCTACAATACTACACATCAGTTAACCGATCTTATCAAACTCAAAATTGTGACAGATATTAGATCACATACATCTATCTTATGATAAATTGCTCTCATATTAAAATTGCATTAACATTATACTCATTAAAAAATATATGAAAATCTATAAAATCTTGGATAAGATAAAATATTTAAAATATTAGTAAAAAGCAGTCTTACCTATTTCAAACAGCCTAATCTATTAATCACTGATAAAACAGTTCAGATCTAGTTCTACATTCATTCTTTTAGGATGCAAAGTGTCGGTTAAATAAATCCACTTGGTTTTGCATTTTGAAAGATCTCTGACTCTGTTTGTCCCTCTTCAACCTGGCAGCGTTTTTCCTATACCCCAAAATTTTAAGCATTATGGATCTCTGTTATGTTTACGTCGAAAATGCATAGTTACCCTGTGGTCTTTCTATCCTATTTTAATATTTATATGTTTGGATACTCTTTTACCCAATGTTCTTTTTGTGTGACCTATTATTGGAGGGAGTGTACAACATGGGTTGAATTGCATGAAATAAAACCCCTAACCTCAATGGACCGTCCATTTGCCAATGACATGTATTGAGTTAATCCTCCTAAATGTGTGTGTACCTGTCTACATGATAGACATTTTTGGCATGAGTAAAAAACCTGCCTTGTCCCAAAACATCAACAAGGCCTAGATGGGGCTCTAATATTTTCTTCTACATTTTCTCCGAACAATGGACCTTTTCTATAAATAAACACTGGATCTCTAGGTTGTACTTTACTCAATGCTTTAGGAGGTAGAGGCCATATTCAGGAAATACTGGCCAATATTAAGTATGGATAAAACACTGAGTAAAGTTACTTACGCCTTCAGTGTTTTGGGACAAGGCAGGTTTTTACTCATGCCGAAAATGTCTATCATGTAGACAGGTACACACACATTTAAGAAGATTAACTCAATTCAGGTCAACGGCAAATGAAAGGTCATTTGAGATTAGAGATTTTATTTCATGCAATTCAACCCATGTTGTATACGCCCTCCAATGTCTGTGCGGCCTTATGTATATAGGTCGCACAAAAACAACATTGGGTAAAAGAGTATCCGAACATATACATTTTAAAATGGGATACAAAGACCACAGCGTATCTATGCATTTTCAACGTAAACATAACAGAGATCCATCATGCTTAAAATTTTGGGGTATAGAAAAAAACGCTGCCAGTTTAGAGAGGAACAAATAGTCAGAGATCTTTCAAAATGTGAAACCAAGTGGATATATTTAACCGACACTTTGCATTCTAAAGGAATTAATGTAGAACTAGAGCTGAACTGTTTTATCAGTGATTAAACCGACTACGTTCATGCTAAATATAATTTATATTCTTGTAAGTGTACATCTGTAAGGGGGGATTGGTTTAATAAACTTTGAAACAGTATTACGCTATGTGCACTTTTTCTGTTATGAGTAACATTCAGATGGAATGATGGTCCTGGATTCGAGAGAGGATTCTTATACAGGCATTTTTGATCTGAACTTCTGGTGAGTTCAATACGTTAGGGGAGAGGTCTCACGAGGTGTGCTGACGGGATCCGTGGTTTGATTTGGATTTAACTCTAAGGAATACGTTTCTGAGTTTCTATAATTTGTTTGAACATTTATTCGTGCAAATACACGTTTATTGGTATGCATAATATGTCTAGTGCCCTAGAATAGGGCCCACATGAGTACAGAGAAATGCCTTAATTCTGAACTGCTGCTTTAGGATAGTAATTCCATAAGGTAGGATATAGTTCAGAAGCACATAATAATTGGCATCACCACTTAGTGTCTAATGGTCCTAATTGCAACACCTAAGGATACAAGTATGGGATGAAGTACAGCAACATAGCTGTGTATATAAATAGGCATGGTACCAGAAGGATCCCTCTATATCCAGTGCTGTAACAGAGCGTGGAGGGAGAGAGAGGTGTGAGGGGGCGTCCGTCTCCCTCAGTGCACCTATAGCACTAACGCTGCTCTCCTTGATATTTGTGTGTCCTGGCCGGGATCACTCGCATCTGACGTCACCCAGTCCAGGATTCAACCAAGGTGGGTCGGTCCTAGCGCCCGCTGCGTACGAGCAGTTGCGATGAGATGGGGAGACACTGGAGATATAGTGTCACCAACCTGCCATGGGCAACTGTGCACCAGCCCCCCAGCAGTGGATGGATCCTCCACCACAATGGAGGCAGGGCACAGTCCCCACGGCCCAGGCGGCCGCACATCCTAACTGAGCACCGCATAACTGCCCCAGAGTGACACCCAGAGGTCAGGGGGGAGTACTGCGGCAGTCTGGCAAATGGCCATAACTCTGGGACAATTGAGTTCCAGTATAAAGAACACAACACTTACAACAGGGAACCTACAGGGTGCTAGCACCCAAAAACTGTGTAGGAGCCCTGTACATAATCAAAACGGAAAAATAAAATATCACATAATACATCTAAATGTCATCTTCAATTCAAACACCCCAACTAAAAACATTATTTACCCTTATATACGCCTTGGCGCTCAATAGTTTCCTACATTGCATCTACAGATCTACTTGGTTGAGATGATAGGATGGTTTAATGATTGTCCCCATCCTATCTCGCCAATTGTACCGTACAAAGAACATATCTATATTATAGGAATGGTTTAAATGATAAAACTTCATTTATTCCTGGGGGTTTTGTAGCCTTAAGTCTCTCTATCCATAGGTTCTCCTTTTTGGAGAATGCGTTTATCCCAGTCTCCGCCATGTGGATCCTCGGATACCACTTTTAATACAATAAATTGAACAAACGAGGTGTCAAACCATGCCCCACACCTACTCAACATCAGGTACACAATCTCTCGTGTTTCACTGCTTGCATGGAAGTGGGGGCAGAATATCTCTCCATTTAGTAAATGGAATTGTGTGCCTGTCCCAACCCAGAGACAGTATTTACATTGTTCACATATGGATATCCCACGGGTTATGACTGTGGTATTTTTTTGGGAACATATCGACTTGCTGTGATTCTATTCCCTATTGAGGTCGTTTTACAAAATACTATTTCTGGGGTGTCCCTCACATACTTGTTGATGGTTGCATCCTCCCTTAGGAGGTGCCAATGTTTTTGCAAACAATTCAGCAAACCCTGGTGCTGTGCAGAATATCTAGTAATAAACTTGGTAGTTTGTACTTTGTTAGGGGTTTGGTTGAGGTATGAAAAGGAATTTCTACTTCGATCAAGTGCTTTATTATAAGCCTTCCTCAAGAGGGTCTTGCTATACCCCTGGTGGAGGAGGCGTAGGCGTAATTCCGCTACTTGGGTACAGTTACGTCGTAGGCAAATGTACTGGGCATAGGGAATACTACGAACAAGTGATGCAGGATGTCCACTTCATTCATGCATATGGTATTACCTGCAGTATTTTTATGATACAACTTGGTGGCGAGACAGTTGTATGTGTCCTTATAAATGAGTAGATCTAACAAGCAACAAGAGAGCTGATGTGATATGGGTAGAGATATAGTACTCAGTCCCCAATAGTATGCACACAACAAAAAGCAAAATGGCCCATGGGACTTTTATAGAGTCACACCTCAAACATCAAATATACAATTTATAAAGAATTTATTAACAAATATAAATCTAAATGTAAATTCACCCGTGTATTGATGTCTTAATTTTTGTATTCGTTTTTAAATATAAGAAACCTTTCCATGGAACCTAGATATACCATGAGGATAACTGCCAACAGTCTGGAACAACTGCGCTGTAGGTCTTGACGGGTTTAAGCGAGAAGGATCTCGCTTCTTAGGGAGAAGCACAAGAAATTATCTGGAAATTAGAGGTATAAATGAATGAGGTATAAATGAATGAAAGGAGGTAAAAAAAAAAGGGAAGGTTAAAAAAAAAAAAGATATAGATAGATATATATATATAGATATAGATGCACAAATAGGATCAGTAGTCAGCGGATCTCACCATCTTCTCCGCCTGCTACGTAGACTCATCCCCTTCATTCCAGAGGAGGACAAAGCAGCAGTAATTCCCAACTCGACTACGCAAACTCCCTCTACATAGGACTACCTACATACCAGATCGCACGCCTACAAGTCATCCAAAACACAGCAGCAAGACTGGTAAAGGGAAAAAACCCTGGGAATCCATCTCCTCATCCCTGAGGACTCTACATTGGCTAACCGTAAAGGATCGGATCACATTCAAGACCCTCTGCCTCACCCACAAATGTACACAAGGAAACGCTCCTCAATACCTATGCAAGAAAATAAAACACTACACACTCAATCGAAGTCTCCGATCAACTAACCAAAACCTCCTCCTCATTCCCAAGTGCCACTACAAATCAAAGGGAGAACGAAGATTTGCAGTCCAAGGACCACGGCTATGGAGCGCTCTACCCACTAACATCCTCATGGAAGAAAACCATCGGGCCTTCAGAAAAAAACTCAAGACCCACCTCTTCTAAGAAACAGGACAACACAGGACAGATCTAGCGCCTTGAGGCGATTCAGTTCGCATTTGTAGCGCTATACAAGACATTCATTCAACCTCTTGTCTACACCATAGTCTGCCACCTATGAGGTGATAGTAGAAAAAAACCTAGTCTGCTAACTATCACCTCATAGGTGGCAGACTATGGTGTGGAGTGGACGGATGTAGATGTTGAAGAGCATGGGTGATAGGGGTGATCCTAGAGGGACTCCATAAGAAATTGTGCGAGTTTCAGAGATGAAGGCTCCTAGTTTCACTGTCTGTGAACGATTTTCTAAGAAGGATGCGAACCATGGTAGATCTGAATATGTGACTCCTGCTACTTCTGTGAGGCGGATGAGTAGAGTATTGTGGTCCACTGTGTCGAACACTGCACTGAGGTTCAGCAGTACCAGGAGACATTATTCTCCGTCATCTGCTGCTTCAAGGGCGTCGTCCCATATTTTGAGAAGTGCCGTTTCTGTGCCATGGCCTGGGTGGAAGCCTGACTGAAGTGGGTCCAAGAGTTTGTGTGTGTCCAGATGAAGTTGTAGCTGTTGTACTACTGCTTTCTCCATAATCTTGGAGACAGAGTTAAGGCTTGTTAAGGGTCTGCAGTAGTTAGGGTCTTTGGGGTCGTGGTTGGGTTTCTTTATGCCTTGCTTGAGGGCAATAGGAACAATCCCTTCTTTGAACGACTGATTTATGAGATGTGTTATAGTAGGAGCCAAGATGTTGGAACATTCTTTCAGGAGTTTTGTGGGAATGATGTGGTGATGTGCTGTCTCGGAGGCTTCTGATGATGTTTTTGGTGGTGTCAGTGGTAATCGGGATCAGTGAAAAATTCGGTGATTGTGTGATGTTCGTATCGATTTCCTCTTTTTGCTTTCATTGAATGAGGTTGGTTGTTTTTTTTTCTGTTGAATTACCGAATGTCAATTTTGTCGATAATGAAATCCGATAACTCATTGCAGAATTCTTGAGATTCGTTTGCTGGGGGCTCTGGGCAGGTAGGGTTCATAGTCTGAGCGACTAGTTTGAAAAGTTCACAAGGGGGGGAGATGGGCGGAGCCGACATGCATTGTTAGAGCTCCGCACCGCTGAGGAGAGAAGAGAAGGACAAAGCGGAGCCTGCAGGCTCAAAAGGTATCCATTTGAACCTTTTTGCCCCAGGGAACAAACTGTGAAAGTTTGGGCAGGAAATATGGTACTGGGAGGAAACCGTGGCAGAAATAAAAATCACCTCACAAAGAGCTCACAGGCACTCACTGCAACTAAAGCAGCTCCAGTCACCTCACAAGATACAGCATCAGGGCGCTCTCACAGACAGAAAATGTCACAGCAAGACTCTCCATTTGAGTCAGATACAGAACAAATCCTCTCACAAACTTCTCCACAAGCCTCCTCAGCATCCCCAGTAATATTATTACAATTTGAAAAGATGCTTCATAAGGCTTTAAAACAAACCTCAGACCAAATAACAAAAAGCCTAACCAAAGAAATAAGAGAGCTGGGAAACCGCACCGCAGCCCTAGAAATAAAAATGGATGAAATTGAAATTACAACCCAAGTAAATATAACAGAATTGGAACAATTAAAAGAAGAGAATTTAATACTTCAAACTAAGCTCGAAGATTGCGAAAATAGAGTCAGACATTCAAACCTCCGCATAAGGGGAATACCTGAAACTGTGACAGACCTGCAATCTACTATTACTGCTCTATTACAAGAACTAAAGCCAGATATCCCTATTGAACGTTTAGAACTGGACAGAGTACACAGAGCCCTCACAGCCAAAAAGAAAGATGGACCCCCACGTGATATAATCACAAAATTTCATTATTACAGAACGAAAGAACAAATACTAATTGCTGCAAGAGAAAAAAAGGAACTTAATTTTCAAGGACACAATTATCACATTTTTGCTGACCTATCCCAACTTACTATTACTAAAAGACGATCCATGAAACCCCAACTAATGGAACTGCAACGCCACAACATTATGTATCAATGGGGCTTCCCCTTTTCAGTCAGATTTAACTACCAAGGTACAATTTACAGAAGCAGATCAGCAGATGAACTACAACAAACCCTTTTAAAATTAAATCTGACAGAACCCACAAGCAGCAACTCTCCCACACGCAGAAGAATGGCATCATCTTCACCTTCAGGCAGCACTCAGAAAATTTCAGAACAAAATGGGAATCATCATTCTCACAAAAGAGGCCGTTATGCCACATCATCCATGGACCAAGAAGATTCAATGGACTGACATCCTAATTTCTGATATCTCTTCATTTATTATACTAAGAGATGGTTCTCTATAAAAAAAACCTGTATTTATAACTGAATGTAACTGCATTCTGATAGTCACACACTGTGTGGGATCATGTTACATTCCAGTTATATTTCTTATTACTTCTGATTCATATAGCCTTAGAATATATAAGTGAAATAAGGAAATTCTTGTTCAGTTATATATTATCAGGTAATAACAATAGATTTATTACTTTTTAGGACAAATATGTTCAATAATCCAGAAGTAATGGAAGCTTTTTCTTTCTTTTCTTAAAACAAATATATTATTACCTAACTAGTTCCTAGAATTATGTTTTTGTTTATTCTAATCTGAAGCTATACAACCTCAATTTTATGAGTTAACATATCTAAACAGTTACATATGAATAAAATATGTAATTGTTTACTCTAAAAGGGTTAAAATCCCAAAATAATTCAAACTATCTTCATCAATACCAAAGTTATTAACAGTACCTTTCTAACTGAATTATTTAGCCTAGGGCAAGACTAACCATATACAACCACCCTGGAATAAATAATTTCAACAAAAACTATATTCTGCACTCCAATTAATGAAACATCATTTTGATGTCTTTTGACATAGCACTTCTCTCCTGTAAGCGGAAGATCCGTGTACCCCCATTAGCCCTCCTCATTCTCCCAACCATATTATGTGGGAGTGTGACGAAGGCACTTATTCCCCTGAGAGAGATATTTATTCTCTTTCACGGGTAAATTGTGATTACTTGCAAAAAATAATTTATACAATGTATCATCTAATCTCATATGTTTTTTGTTTACTCTTTACTCCAGAATTCACTGGTTTCTTTTCTATCTATTCATCTCTTCAGTCCACACAGGTTGATCTGCGCAGTCAGCTCTGCATAACAAAAAGTAAGTCAAAACTATTTGATCTGTTGCCATGACACCACTGAATATACTTTCCCTGAATGTTCAGGGAATAAATGTCCCTCAAAAAAGGACCAAAGCCTTCCGTACTTTCCATAACAAGAAGGCTCACATAGTATGCCTCCAAGAAACACACTTCACCAAAGATTCTACTCCAAAATATATTTCTCCTTTTTATCAACAAATTTACACGGCTTCTGCCTGTACCAAGCAAAGGGGAACTCTAATTGCATTTCACCGATCCACACCATTCACCTTATCAGAAATTAAAGACCCAGAAGGTAGATACCTGATACTCATGGGTTATATAATGGATACAGCAATCACGGTGATTTCCTACTACGCTCCTAACAAACAACCTACACCATTCCTCTCACATATATTACAAGTGATTAATACACACAAAATAGGAACAGTGATAATGTGTGGGGATTCGAACCAGGTCCTCCTCCCATTTCTAGATAAATCACCTTTTACACCATCCAAAATAACCTCTAGATTACCTTTTTCTCAACTTCTTTCCAAATACAATCTGGTAGATTCGTGGAGAGAAAGTAACCCAATGAAAAAGAAATTCACTTATTTCTCGCACCCTCATCAAACCTTCACCAGAATAGATCATATTTTTCTAACAATAGGAATGATACCAGAAATTATTGCATCAGATATAATTCCGATTCCGTGGTCTGACCATAATGCAGTATACACTACTATAGCCTCAGCCATACCAAAACGTGGTACTTACCGGACATAATGCTCAAACACCCACTACATCAGATGGCCATTGAACAAGCTTTAAAGGAATACATATCAATTAATAATACAACAGACATCTCCCCAATAACACTGTGGGAAGCTCATAAGCCTGTCTTGCGTGGTACAATACAAAGACAAATGGCACTATTTAAACAGGAACGCAAAAATCTAGCAAAAAAACTAGAACTCAATTTTAATGCAGCCTACATATCATTTCAAGATAATCCATCTCAGAGTACAAAATCTCATCTGGAAAAATCTAGATTGGAATACGATCTATTTCTCACTGAGTCAGTTGATAAATCCCTCAAACGCTCCAAACACAATTTCTACATGAATACAAACAAACCAGGTACATATTTGGCTCGGGCATTAAATTCAACTAACAAATCTTTCAAACCAATACGTTTGAAATTATCAAAAAATGTTTACACTTGTAATCCAGTTAAAATAGTCCATAAATTTCACTCACATCTCGCAACTTTATACAAGACAAACAATGAATTTAATCCTACAGAGGCTGAATCCTTCTTCTCAAAAATAACCTTACCTGAGTTATCTCAGAATCAAAAAAGCAGTTTGGATGAGCCTATAACTATGGATGAAGTTGCTAACGCCATAAAAGACCTAAAACTTAACAAAAGACCAGGCCCAGACGGCTACTCGGCTTTATACTATAAAACATTCTCAGAAATACTCTCTCCCATTCTCACTGAAACTTTTAATAAACTTCTAGATGGACATTCTTTTCGGCAAGAAACACTAATGGCAATTGTTTGTATGATCCCAAAACCCCTTTCTGATGATACTTCCTGTGTGAATTATCGGCCTATCTCTCTGTTAAACCTCGATATTAAATTATTAGCAAAAATAATAGCAAAACGCCTCAATAGCATTATAGGAAAATTAATACATAGAGATCAAGTAGGCTTCATGCCAAATAGACAGGCAGGCGATAATATACGCAGGGCAGTGTTATTGGCACATATTGCTAAAAAACGGAAAATCCCTTTATGTTTTCTATCTCTTGATATTAAGAGGGCATTTGACACAGTATCCTGGCAATATATGCAATATTCATTACAAAAATGGGGTTTTGGACCCCACTTTTTAACATGGATCAAAGCATTATATAATAAACCCAAAGCCTATATAAAATATGCTGGATACAAATCTGAAGCCTTTAATATCGAAAGAAGTACCCGACAGGGTTGCCCATTATCTCCCTTATTATTTGCCCTTATACTCGAACCCATGGCCCAATACATCAGAACAAACCAAACTATAACTGGCATTGAAGTAGGAGGTATTACACACAAATTATGTATATTTGCAGACAATATATTACTTTTTCTTTCATCACCACAGGTCTCTGGTCCTAACTTAATACCAGCTCTTGATGGATTTGCAGCCCTATCCGGCCTTATGATTAATCCTAAGAAATGCCTAGTGCTTAATATTTCACTCACAAACATGGAATTGATCCCGGCTAGGGCTGCACTCCCATTCACATGGGCAGAAAAATCAATCCCATATCTTGGAATTCATTTAACAGCATCTCATTCTGACTTATTCTCAACCAATTATCCTCCTGTATTAAGACAGATCACAAATCTAATAAAACAATGGTTGCAACTTCCTTTATCCTGGATAGGGAAGATTAATGCAATCAAAATGACTATTCTACCCAAATTGCTTTATCTATTCAGAGTCCTCCCTATTCCAATTCCTTCCTATTTTTTGAGAATAGTACAAAAAAGAGCAACTTCGTTTATATGGGGCTCTTCTAAACCACGTATACCTATATACACACACTACATCTTCCCAAAAATAAAGGAGGCCTGGGATACCCTAATTTTACTAACTACTACAGAGCAGCACATTTGGCCAGTCTGTCCAAATACCATGCAAAACAGGAAATCCCATTATGGGTATTTATAGAGGCTTCAGAAAATGACCCTCTATTAATATCAAATTTATTATGGCTTGATCCTAAAGACCGCTTTAAAATTCATAATCCCATAACTAAACACTTCTTATCTCTCTGGGATAAACTAAAAACCAAATATCAGTTACAATCTCCACACAATCCTCTCCTTTCTTTTATCAGAAATCCGGCCTTTTATCCGGCATGGATCTACCCAAATTCTTTTAAAGCTTGGACAACATCAGGCATTCAGACACTAAATGACTTTATAGCATCTAAATCATTCCTTTCATTCCCATCGCTTAGAGAAAAATATGATCTACCAAACTCTGAGATATTTAGATATCTCCAAATCAAAAATTTCTGTACACCATTCCTAAAGGGGGATACACCATTATCCCAATTATCCATTTTTGAATCAATCTGTACAAAAGATCCATTTGCTAAAGGTACAATTTCATCACTTTATAATCAATTATATGGAGTAGCAAATCTTAATAGACCCTCTTATGTTCAGAGGTGGGAGGAGGACCTGGGACGAACTTTAGAAGACACGGACTGGTCTAACATATGGCTCACATCTAAGTCATCTTCACCCAACATCTTAGCACTGGAGACAAATTATAAAGTCCTAACTCGCTGGTACCTTGTACCCGCTAGAGTGGCAAAATATTCACCTAATACCTCAGCTCTTTGTTTTCGAGGATGCCCAGAAATAGGCACACATTTACACATATGGTGGACGTGCCCAGTAATCCAAACCTTCTGGAAGGAAGTCTTCGTGATTGCATCTAAAATATTTAAAAAAATAATACAACCAGATCCATATATAACTTAATCTAAAACTGGAATGGTTAACACTCTCTCAATTCAAACTTATGATCCAACTAATAACGGCTGCAAAACAAACAGTGGCCAAGGCATGGAAATCTCCTACATTGGTACTAGCAGAAACAATTCACAGAATGAATAATACAATGTCCCATGCTAAGATGGTAGCCATCGATCAAAATCAAATTCCAAAATTTGAAAAACTTTGGCATCCTTGGATAAAACAACAGTTCCTGTCAAACTTCAATGACTCTGTCCTGTTGCCATGGTAACAGATTAAATGACTTACAGAGACACCCATTCTAAGGCTTCAAAGAGAACTAAAAAGAATAATAAACTGACGAGCGGGACAACCTTGTGGACCATACCTCTACCTTTCAACCCTTTTTCTTCTTTCTCTTTCCTTTTCTCCACCTTACGATTAAAGCTCATTATCAGAATTTATTTGACCTATATACACTCTACTTGTAAACAATATGTATAGTAGGTATAAATCATTTAAATACCTACAAAAGTAACTAAGGAAATGATATATATCTTTCATTTAGGTTTACGTGAACCCAATGTTTAACATTTGAAATTTCATGATATTTACCTATATAAACCCTACTGTAAAACAATGAGCTTACTTTATAGATCCTTGTAAACTTACTTTATGTATCTTTATAACATTGTATACTCAATAAACTTCTTTTGACAAGGAAAAGTTCACAGTTTACGGTTTAAGGCTTTTGAGATGGTGTTTGAGAAATGTTCTTTTTTTGCTTTGAAGATTGCTTTGTGATATTTCTGAGTGCTTTGTAGTTTGTGAGGTTTTCCTTTGTAAAATTTTTTCTCCAGGCTCTTTCAGCTCTTCTGCGTTCCTGCTTTGGTAAAGTAAGGGTCCCATTAAACCATCCAGAATTTTTTTTGCGGATGGGTGCTCTACGTTTCGGAGCGACTGAATCTGCTGTTTGTAGTAATGCCTTGTTTAAGAAGTTGAGTGTTTGTTCCGTTGAGTGGTTTAAATTTAGCATTGCTATTTTGTTTGATAATGTGCTTTTGAAGAGTTCCGAGTGTAGTTTCTTCTGCGATCTGGTCCAGTGTGTTATTGAGTGTTTCAGTTTTTGAAGGGTGGTATTGGTGGCAAATTTAAATTTGATAGCGTTGTATTCCGTCCACGGTAGCGGTACGTTGTTGAGTATGTTGATGTCCATATTTTGTTTGAAGATGAGGTCCAGAATGTGTCCTGAGCCATGCGTGGGAGCATTTATCAGTTGCTGAAGACCTAGTTCTTCCAGTTGGTTAATGCAGGCGGTGGCGATGGGGTCTTGGGTGGAGTTTGCCCAGAGGTTGAAATCCCTGAGTACCAGAAAGTTTTTTTGTTTTCAGGGTGTGTATCGAAATGAATTCGGTGAAGGGTATAAGGAGATTTTGTCTTTGGTCCTGGTGGGTCTGTAGCATAGCATTATGTGAATGGTGTCTTGCGGTGTTTGAAGATGTAGAGTAAGTGTCTCCATGGAAGGCACTGAGTTCTGTAGAGTTGGTTTGATGAGTGCAAGGTGAGTTTTGAAGATCACCTCCTCCTTTTTTTCCTATTATATGCTCAGGATACTGTAGTTCTCAGGCACCAATTCTGTTAGGATGGTGTTGCAGTCGGGTGTTATCCAGCTTTTCGTGATGAAGAAGCAATCTATGTTGTTTTGGGTGAAGTCGTGGACTTCCTGTCTGTGCTTGACTGCAGATCTGGTGTTGATCAGGGCGCATGCTAAGTTTTGTAGTTGAATTGGTGTCTTCCTGTGTTTGGTGGTTGATTGTAGATCGATCCTTAGTACACAGAGGGGAGGGACGAACTGGCGTCGTCATGACGGCGGTTTGTTTACATGTGATCACTCCGTCATTTGATCGCGGCCGTTTACCGTGATCCATGGCGCGCCGGGTCCTCTGGACCCGGCGGTCACGGATGTTCTCGGGTGCGCACCCCAGGGGGCGCGCGAGAGCGGGATTCTGGGAGGACGTCATAGTACGCCCTCCCGGGGTTAAGCAACCGCCCTGTAGCCATCATTCGGCTATGGGCCGGTTGCTAAGTGGTTAAAAAGGTTTTGGCTATGTCTACACCTAGTAGTAGTAGTAGTCGTGAGTCAGGGGGAAATGGTTAAACCATCCAGATGTTTAAGAAGGTCCAGAGTATCCTTGACATAGGAGGGGCTGTCTAGTAACATGGGGCACCAGGAAAAAGTCCACCAGTTTACTGGCGTTTTCAGTGATGGATACTATCCCTGACACTATCAGTCTTCCTGGTGGTGCCATTAAACTTTTGTGTATCTTGGGAATGGAATAGAAAACAGCCTCTCTCGGAAAGG
Source organism: Aquarana catesbeiana (assembly GCF_042186555.1). NCBI lineage: Eukaryota > Metazoa > Chordata > Amphibia > Anura > Ranidae > Aquarana > Aquarana catesbeiana. Next base: position 115,831,644 of record NC_133330.1, on the reverse strand, counting down.
GTGTATTCAGATACTCATAGGTTTCTTTGTCAATCGGTGTCCATGTAGGCGGTATAAATTAGCTGTTTAAATTCATATTGGAAATGGGATGCAATCAAAATACCCCCCCCCCCCCCACTCTTACTCCCATTTCTCACCCTGAGTTTGATCCCGTTATGCCAGTCCTACAGCATGCAGACACACAGGAGGATATTGAGGCAGTATTTTCTTCCCTTCCCCAAACTCACTTTATTAAAGAGGAGCTTCATGCAACATGCTTGCTAACATTGAAAAGCTAAATACCTTTGTCTGCAAAAGCCATGGCATTGTGCAACCTGACTCTTGTCTGTATCACCATGCCTCTTTGGGTACAAAGAGACCTGCAAAACATTTCCTGTTCATGAACAGAAAGAATGTGCAGTCTGTGACAATTGGATCAATCCTGAAAGGATTTTCACTCCTCCCAAAATTTTTATGGAACTTTAACCAGTGGAAAAAGAAAGAACAGGGCTTTTACTATGGTTTATCTTGCTGTCCCTGTCCTAAACCACTTATTATTCCTATTGCAGATGGTATTTCTTTCAAAGGTTCTGCAGATAGAAAATTTCAGATGAACATAAAAGCTCTTTAATCTTTCATGCCCAGCCGTGCAACCAGCTTTCACATTAATTTAAATATTTTCAATTGTAGAGAAATGAACAGCCAACAGGGCCCTGTATTTCAGAATTGTACTATTATAGACTAAATACAGCAGATGCTTTCTGCCATACTTTTTTGTATGGATGCCCTAGAACATGTCATGAGACAAATTGTGTATGTGATTCCGCGCAACACCTCTAACCGTACTTACTAATAGTAAACAATGAGAGAATAAATAAACTTGATGATTGAATTCCATAAATAAAATCCACAATTAATAAAAATAACTATATATATAATTGTCCATAAGTGATTAAAACGTGACTTCAGTGCTGATCAATCAAGTGAAGTAAATAAATATATAAGTAAAAAGTGACTTTCACAGTGCAAGCGTGTTGATAGGAGATCTGGTGACTTTCGTGGTGTTGGATACCCACTAGGGGCTCCCAGAACTCTCACCTTGATGACACAATAAAAGTGCCTTTGTGGATCCGTTAGGAACTGTACTCGTTCTGGTCCAATCTGTGCTGACGTTCTGATGCGTCTATGGAGAGGAGGCGCTCCCTCCGGTGCACGGACTCCACATAGGGGATAATCAAAAGGAGGGTACTCCAATAGGGTAATATTGTATAGCCAAAGACTTTTATTAAAATTATATTTGCTTACATTAAAGTAAACGAAGTAGCGTCGAACAGCAGTAAAAAAAACAGCGTGGTTTCAATCCCCGCTACGTCACTTCCGGTCCGCGCTATTGTGTATCCGGTTACGTCCTACGCGTTACGTCATATCACATGACTTCCTCAGGGCACCGGATTGGCTATTGCCATTGTGTATTTATATAGTTAGAACAGGAAGTGTACAAATCGCCATTTTGTTGTAGACCAAATGTGTGCCAATACAGCGGCCATCATATGGAGGATGATCTCGCTGATGCTTTGTAAATAAAGTTTCCTTATGTTCAGACAAAAACGTAAAAAAAGTTCAGCCAAGAAGTTTGTTTGGAAACATCTATGTTGGTAATAATGCTGTTTTTCTAATCCGTGACCGCTCAACGTGTGATCATACGTATTGATTCTTCTCAAGATAATATAATTATACTTTTTAAAATACAAGTTACTAATGTATAAACCCCGTAATGTAGCTTACTAAAACAGGTAAAGAGATGCTAAAAAAGCAGCTAAAAGTTTTAAAATCAGTTAAAAATTTATTAATATAAAAATAAAACTAAAAATAAATATAATTTTTGTATTATAAAAAACCCCAAAATCCATATTGAAACTAAATAGTTTGATAATAAAAATCAGAAAAAATGTTAATAACATTAAGCACACCAGAAGTGATATACTGTGTTTACATAGGTAGAAATAATAAATGACTAGAAATCACTTATGAAGCAGTTTAAGTCGAATTCTATATTTAACCCTTCAGGTGCTAATGTCCTAATTTTGTGTATCCACTTAGACTCATTCTGACTGAGTGTTCTAATTTTGTGATCCCCTCTCCATGATCTGTTATATTTCTCTATGCCCCAAAATAACAGTCCCGTGGGGTCTTTGTTATGTACCAGCGCAAAGTGCTTGGATACATTATGTTTCGGACATCCTTTTATGATATTTTCAATGTGCTCTCTTAGTTCTCCCTACATACTGTAGGTTACAGGAACATTGTAAAATGTACACTACCCCTTCTGTATAGCAATTGATAAAATCTTTTATTGGGTAGGTATTTCCTGTACTCGTTGCCTTAAACTCGTGTCTTTTGCCTTGAAATTTTTTTGCATGCGTGCATGCATAACAGTATTTGCAGGGATAGAACCCTTTGCCATTGAAGAATGAAAATTTATTTTTAGGAGGTGGTTCGACCACATTTTTGACAATAATATCCCTCAGGGTGGGGGCTCTTTTATAAATAATCAGTGGTTTCTCTGGTAATATTTTTTGTAAATGTTTGTCTTCTTTTAGGATGTGCCAGTGTCTCCGAATTATTTTTTCTATGTCTTTAAATTGGACATTGAAATCCAGGATTAAACTTGGTGCTTCTGGAAATAGTTGTGCTTTCTTAGGTGTATGTATCATTTGTTTCCTATTCATTGTTTGGATCGATTGAATGTCTCTTTTGATTTGTGCTTCTTCATACCCTTTATTAACAAATCTCTGTCCAATCAGATTGGCCTGGATCTCAAAATCTATATCTTTAGTGCAGTTGCGCCTGATTCTTACGAGTTGGCCTCTCGGAATATTGTATAGCCAGGGTTTGTGGTGGCAGCTTGTTATGGGTAGGTAACTGTTTCTTGACACTTCCTTAAAATGGGTTTTAGTTATTAATGAATCTTCTTCAATAGTAATTTCTAAATCAAGAAATTCTATTTTTTTGGCATCTATGTTCCAGGTCAGCTGTATATTTCTATCATTGTTGTTTAAGTTGCATAGAAATTGTTTCAGCGATTCTCTACTTCCATTCCATATGATATCATCGATGAACCTTTTGAACAGTCCTAGTTCGCAAGGTTGATGTTTATGCACAGATTCTTCCTCCCATTGTGCCATAAAGGCATTGGCCACACTCGGCGCAAATTTTGCACCCATGGCAATACCGGTTATTTGCTTATAGTAATTTTGGTCATGCCAAAAATAATTATTTTTTAATGAGAACTCCAGACATTTGATTAAGAACTTTCTTTGTGTACATTTCAATGTACTAAATTTTCTCAGAGCCCATTTGGTTGCTTCACACGCCTGGTGGTGTTGGATAATCGAGTAGAGGGATGAGACATCTACGGTGGCCATTAGGGTCCTTCCTTGATTTCTGCTTTCTATCAAGCAGAAATCAAACGCCAACTGGAAGATACCACTACATATCAAAAATTACTTGGCAACCCTTCTAGTAAATGCAAAAAAGAATTAGAAAAAGTAGTGCACTTGGGTACAAAAAAAGACATACTAGATGCGAAGGAAGCAAGATATCTAGTTCCCGATTCACATAGGATTTCAGTATTGTATACAGTCCCCAAGATACACAAGAATCTCCAGAATCCTCCAGGAAGACCCATAGTTAATGGGATCAATTCCCTAACAGCAAGAATCGGCCAGTATATTGATTATTTTATCCAACCTGCCATTCAAAAAACAATGTTGTATGTTAGAGACACAAAACGTCCTACAACTATTAGAAGATATACCAGTCCTGGAAGGAAGGACCCTAATGGCCACCGTAGATGTCTCATCCCTCTACACAATTATCCAACACCACCAGGCGTGTGAAGCAACCAAATGGGCTCTGAGAAAATTTAGTACATTTAAATGTACACAAAGAAAGTTCTTAATCAAATGTCTGGAGTTCTCATTAAAAAATAATTATTTTTGGCATGACCAAAATTACTATAAGCAAATAACCGGTATTGCCATGGGTGCAAAATTTGCGCCGAGTGTGGCCAGTGCCTTTATGGCACAATGGGAGGAAGAATCTGTGCATAAACATCAACCTTGCGAACTAGGACTGTTCAAAAGGTTCATCGATGATATCATATGGAATGGAAGTAGAGAATCGCTGAAACAATTTCTATGCAACTTAAACAACAATGATAGAAATATACAGCTGACCTGGAACATAGATGCCAAAAAAATAGAATTTCTTGATTTAGAAATTACTATTGAAGAAGATTCATTAATAACTAAAACCCATTTTAAGGAAGTGTCAAGAAACAGTTACCTACCCATAACAAGCTGCCACCACAAACCCTGGCTATACAATATTCCAAGCGGCCAACTCGTAAGAATCAGGCGCAACTGCACTAAAGATATAGATTTTGAGATCCAGGCCAATCTGATGGGACAGAGATTTGTTAATAAAGGGTATGAAGAAGCTCAAATCAAAAGAGACATTCAATCTATCCAAACAATGAATAGGAAACAAATGATACATACACCTAAGAAAGCACAACTATTTCCAGAAGCACCAAGTTTAATCCTGGATTTCAATGTCCAATTTAAAGACATAGAAAAAATAATTCGGAGACACTGGCACATCCTAAAGGAAGACAAACATCTACAAAAAATATTACCAGAGAAACCACCGATTATTTATAAAAGAGCCCCCACCCTGAGGGATATTATTGTCAAAAATGTGGTCGAACCACCTCCTAAGAATAAATTTTCATTCTTCAATGGCAAAGGGTTCTATCCCTGCAAATACTGTTATGCATGCACGCATGCAAAAAAATTTCAAGGCAAAAGACACGAGTTTAAGGCAACGAGTACAGGAAATACCTACCCAATAAAAGATTTTATCAATTGCTATACAGAAGGGGTAGTGTACATTTTACAATGTTCCTGTAACCTACAGTATGTAGGGAGAACTAAGAGAGCACTAAAAATTAGAATTAAAGAGCACATTGAAAATATCATAAAAGGATGTCCGAAACATAGCACTTTGCGCTGGTACATAACAAAGACCCCACGGGACTGTTATTTTGGGGCATAGAGAAATATAACAGATCATGGAGAGGGGATCACAAAATTAGAACACTCAGTCAGAATGAGTCTAAGTGGATACACAAAATTAGGACATTAGCACCTGAAGGGTTAAATATAGAATTCGACTTAAACTGCTTCATAAGTGATTTCCAGTCATTTATTATTTCTACCTATGTAAACACAGTATATCACTTCTGGTGTGCTTAATGTTATTAACATTTTTTCTGATTTTTATTATCAAACTATTTAGTTTCAGTATGGATTTTGGGGTTTTTTATAATACAAAAATTATATTTATTTTTAGTTTTATTTTTATATTAATACATTTTTAACTGATTTTAAAACTTTTAGCCACTTTTTTAGCGTCTCTTTACCTGTTTTAGTAAGCTACATTTCGGGGTTTATACATTAGTAACTTGTATTTTAAAAAGTATAATTATATTAATTTGAGAAGAATCAATACGTATGATCGCACGTTGAGCGGTCACGGATTAGAAAAACAGCATTATTACCAACATAGATGTTTCCAAACATAAACTTCTTGGCTGAACTTTTTTTACGTTTTCGTCTGAACATAAGGAAACTTTATTTACAAAGCATCAGCGAGATCATCCTCCATATGATGGCCGCTGTATTGGCACACATTTGGTCTACAACAAAATGGCGATTTGTACACTTCCTGTTCTAACTATATAAATACACAATGGCAATAGCCAATCCGGTGCCCTGAGGAAGTCATGTGATAAGACGTAACGCGTAAGACGTAACCGGATACACAATAGCGCGGACCGGAAGTGACGTAGCGGGGATTGAAACCACACTGTTTTTTTTACTGCTGTTCAACGCTACTTCGTTTACTTTAATGTAAGCAAATATAATTTTAATGAAAGTCTTTGGCTATATGATATTACCCTATTGGACTCCCCTCCTTTTGATTATCCCCTATGTAGAGTCCGTGCACCGGAGGGAGCGCCTCCTCTCCATAGACGCATCAGAACGTCAGCACAGATTGGACCAGAACGAGTACAGTTCCTAACGGATCCACAAAGGCACTTTTATTGTGTCATCAAGGTGAGAGTTCTGGGAGCCCCTAGTGCAGTGGTTCTCAACTCCAGTCCTCAGGACCCACCAACAGGCCAGATTTTAAGTATTACCTTGGGGAGATGCAGACTAGAATACTGCAATCACTGAGCAGCAAATGATATCACCTGTGATGTATTTCAGTTATCTTGCAAACCTGGCCTGTTAGTGGGTCCTGAGGACCGGAGTTGAGAACCACTGCCCTAGTGGGTATCCAACACCACGAAAGTCACCAGATCTCCTATCAACACACTTGCACTTTGAAAGTCACTTTTTACTTATATATTTATTTATTTACTTCACTTGATTGATCAGCACTGAAGTCACGTTTTAATCACTTATGGACAATTATATATATAGTTATTTTTATTAATTGTGGATTTTATTTACGGAATTCAATCATCAAGTTTATTTATTCTCTCATTGTTTACTATTAGTAAGTACAATTATGCCCCGTACACACGGTCGGACTTTGTTTGGACATTCCGACAACAAAATCCTAGGATTTTTTCCGACGGATGTTGGCTCAAACTTGTCTTGCATACACACGGTCACACAAAGTTGTCGGAAAATCCGATCGTTCTAAACGCGGTGACGTAAAACACGTACGTCGGGACTATAAACGGGGCAGTGGCCAATAGCTTTCATCTCTTTATTTATTCTGAGCATGCGTGGCACTTTGTGCGTCGGATTTGTGTACACACGATCGGAATTTCCGACAACGGATTTTGTTGTCGGAAAATTTTATCTCCTGCTCTCCAACTTTGTGTGTCGGAAAATCCGATGGTAAATGTCCGATGGAGCCCACACACGGTCGGAATTTCCGACAACACGCTCCGATCGGACATTTTCCATCGGAAAATCCGACCGTGTGTACGGGGCATTAAAGGTTTTGCGCGGAATCACATACACAATTGATCTTTATTGTGCAATTTTCAGTTCATAGGTAGTGAGCGGTGTTCACTATTTTTTGATTTTGCAGCATTACACACATAATTTTACACAGTTTTATATTAGTAGCGCAGAAGTCTATCCTAGGATATCTCATGTCATGAGACAAATTTCCAGAATGAGTTATCTAAGTTTACATGCACAAAATCTTATGGCTAAATGCTTGGACAGCTGAAGCTGCCTGCAAGAGACACCTGCCTTTCCAAGGAAAACATTTGTTTGATGAGGCACTTGACCAATTCATCAGAAATCACAGGTGGGAAGGTTTTACTTCAGAGCGGAAGATCCTAAAACCCCCCTCCTCTGGAGTCCCTAGCTCCTCTAAAAGCAGAGAACCTGTCTGCTCTAACCAGGCTTTAACGCCAAAACTTAAGTTCAGCTCTTCTCTTTTGGCACAAAGGTCGCCAAGCTTTCCCAGACCCCTATTCACAATGATGGACGCCCTCACTCTGGAATGGGGGGATGTCTGGTACACCATAAGAGGGGGAAAAAAAAGCACTGCGCCAAAGATAGCATGGCAATTATTGTGGCTGGTGATGGTTATATACCAGTTCTTAAAAGTTCTAAAAAAAAGTCAAATGGGAAGAAAAAGGGGGAGAAGAGTCCACATGGGCTGCCGGTCCAAGAGCTCTTATTACTGTAAACAAAGGAGAGAAGAGACAGGCACCTCTAAGTGTAGTATCTCACAACCATTTTATTAAAAACAAGTATGCACTCACATGAGGCACGCTGCACGAAAATGGCACTCGCACCTGGCAATCGCACTGCGTTTCTGTGCAATTACTATGCAGGGAAACGCAGTGAATCTTGTGCGTTTCCCGCATCTCATCAGTGTGAACCTGGGGTTAAGGCATTGGCAGCTGCTCAAACCCATTTACAAAGATCAAAAAGAAAAAAGGTGCACGTCGCAGGGCAAAATGAGTCTCCAGCACACTTTCAAGCTAGCCATCAAAAAAACTAAACTGTCTCAACTACTTAGGTTAAAAAAAGATACTTTTGTTGCAAATACTTGCCTTAATTTTGTAACCCCTTAATTTTGTAAAGCGCTATATAAATCCTGTATAATGTGTTGAAGGCACACAGTGTTGCTAGGGGCACCTCTGTAGTGTTTCCAACTAATGGATCAAGTGTAAGCAGTGCACAGTCTAAGAGCTGACCTGCTCACATATAGACACACCACTTGCTAAATCATGAATGAACTGTAATTAACCACATTTTTCAAAAGTGGAGTTAAATTTCACTTGCCACACCTAGGCCTGATTGCTACCAGACCCGTTGACTCAATATCACTTAAATGGAAGCTATTTGATCAAATGAAGCATGCAAAAAATCTCAAAAAGCAACACATGCCACAATCTAAAGGAATTAAAGAACAGATGAGAAACAAAGTAATTGACATGTATCAGCCTGGAATAGGTTAAAAAGCAATATCTTAAGCATAGTAAACACGATGAGATCGTCTGTCTATTTTTTTTTTTGTTTTGTTTTGTTTTTTTGCATGCTAGTCTCCATATCGAAAACAAATAGGTTACTAAAGTGCGAAAATTCTCGTGCGACAGTATAAATTTTGGAAGTAATGTATTTGTATTGTATTTCCAGACGAGAACTATACTAATTAAACAAAAATTGTACGATCTGGTTTCGTACAATAAACACTTTTGTGTTTGTCCCTTTGGATAATTTGGGACGAAAGCTGTGTACGATCAGATTATCATAGATCACTTCCAAATCTGTATTTTTTGTACGATATTCTGATCGTGTGTACTACTAGGCTTTAGGTTTTGGGACTCCAGCAAACCACGGTGAGAGCCAAGAAAACTTGGAACAATGGTGAGCATTCCCAGCAGTGGCCAGACTTCCAAAATTACTCCACCACAACAACTCATCCAGTAGGTCATAAAAGAACCCAGAATAACATCTAAAGAACTGCAGGCTTCACCTGCCTCAGTTAAGGTCAGTGTTCATGATTCAACAAAAAGAAAGAAACTGAGCAAAAATGGCATCCATGCACATATTAAATTGAGGGTACCAATAATTTTGTTCAGTCCATTTTTGGAGTTTTGCGTGTAATGTGTCAGATTTGGCTTTTTTGTTTCTCCACTTTTTTGTGTCATACCAATACAAACAAAAGAAATTAGGCATTCTTATGTTTAACATTTGTAATTGCAACAATTTTCTGTGAAAAGTGGTGTATTATCTGACAGAAATGTAGGGGTGACAATAGTTTTGGCCATGACTGTATGTGTGCATATACAGTGCCTTGAAAAAGTATTTATACCCCTTGAAGTTTTCCACATTTTGTCATGTTACAACCAAAAATGTAAATTTACTTTATTGGGATTTTATGTGATAGACCAGCACAAAGTAGCACATAACTGCAAACCTACCACATAGCCATCCACCTAAACTGACAGGCCGGGCAAGGAGAACGCTCCGCCCCACCCCACCCTGCTCCCATGTCACTGGATTCGATTTATATTACGATTTTGCTGCTATCAATCTCTCCAATGCACCCCAGATGGCGGATGGAGCTGCTGGGCTCATTCTCGTCGCTGGAATTATCGGGTTCAGGTAAGAAAAAGGGGGGCTCTGGGGGCAGCTGCAGCACAGAAGGTTTTTCACCTTAATGCATAGAATGCATTAAGGTGAAAAACCTTGAGACTTTACAACTTCTTTAACACTCTCCTTGCCAGGCCTGTCAGTTTAGGTGCATGGCCATGTCTTGGTAGATTTGCAGTTGTGCCATACTCTTTCCATTTTTGGATGATGGATTGAACAGTGCTCTGTGAGATGTTCAAAGCTTGGGATATTTTTTTTTATAATTTAACCCCGCTTTAAACTTCTCCACAACTTCATTCCTGACCTGTATGGTGTGTTCCTTGGTCTTCATGATGCTGTTTGTTCGCTAAGGTTCTCTAGCAAATGTCTGAGGGCTTCAGAGAACAGCTGTATTCATACAGAGATTAAATTACACACAGGTGACCTCTATTTTCAAATTACATGACTTCTGAAGGCAGTTGGTTCCACTAGATTTTAGCTAGGGGGTATCAAAGTAAAGGGGGCTGAATACAAATGTATGCCACACTTTTCAGATATTTGTAAAAACAATTTGGAAAACCATCACATACAATCCCAGTAAAATACATGACAAAATGTGGAAAATTTCAAGGCTATGAGTACTTTTTCAAAACTGTGTGTGTGTGTTTATGTATGAAACATTTACAAAAATGTGAGGGGTGTTCTCACTTTTGTGAGATACTGTGTATGTATGTATGTATGTATATATCATACATACATACATGCGAAGGGAGGGGGATCATGCTCTGCTTCAGTATGTCAAAGTACATGTTGGCATTCATGTTTCCCTCAATGAACTGTATCTCCCCAGTGATGGCAGCACTCATGCAGCCCCAGACCATGACACTCCCACCACCATGCTTGACTGTAGGCAAAACGCACTTGTCTTTGTACTCCTCACCTGGTTGCCGCCACACACGCTTGACACCATCTGAACCAAATAAGTTTATCCTGGTCTCATCAGACCACAAGACATGGTTCCAGTAATCCATGTCCTTGGTCTGCTTGTCTTCAGAAAACTGTGGGCTTTCTTGTGCATCATCTTTAGAAGAGGCTTCCTTCAGGGACGACAGCCATGCAGACCAATTGGATGCAGTGTGCGGTATATGGTCTGAGCACTGACAGGCTGACCCTTCAAACTCTGCAGCAATCCTGGCAGCACTCATATGTCTATTTCCCTAAGACAACCTTTGGATATGACGCTGAGCACATGCACTCAACTTCTTTGGTCGACCATGGTAAGGCCTGTTCTGAGTGGAACCTGTCCTGTTCAACCGCTGTATGGTCTTGGCCACCATGCTGCAGCTCAGTTTCAGGGTCTTGGCAATCTTCTTATCACCTAGGCCATATTTATGTACAGCAACAATCCTAATTTTTCAGATCCTCAGTTCTTTGCCATGAGGTGCCATGTTGAACTTCCACTGACCAGACATTGGGGAGGGAAAATGGATAATTGGACCCCATTTGGACATTTTCACTTAGGGGTGTACTCACTTTTGTTGCCAGCGGTTTAGAGATTAATGGCTGTGTGTTTTATGGGGACAGCAAATTTACACTGTTATACAAGCTTTACAATCTCACTACTTTACATTGTAGCAAAGTGTCTTCAATGTTGTCATATGAAAAGATATAATAGAAGAAATAATAAAATATTTACAAACATGTGAGGGGTTTTTACTCACTTTTGTGAGCTACTGTGTATGTGTGTGTGTATATATATATGTGTGTGTGTGTGTGTGTGTGTGTGTGTGTGTGTGTATATATATATATATATATATATGTGTGATATTACATTATATGTATGTACTAATTGAAAATAAAAACATATTGAAAGTAAAGAAAAAAATCTAACCAGTAAAGTTAGCCCCCTTTTTTTTTAAATTTGTATAATGTGAAAGATTTTACGTTGCGAGAATCGTGATCTTTTTATTCTAAGCAAAAAAATTGTGATTCTCATTTTGGCCAGAATCGTGCAGTGTGTGTGTGTGTGTGTGTATATATATATATATATATATATATATATATATATATATATATATATATATATATATATATATATATATTATGCTTTGTCACAGCACCAACTTCAGGTAACAGATCCATGGTTTTCAATCTGGGTGAACTTTCTGTCTTTAAGCAGCAGAGTCAACCTTTCCAGCATTTTACTTGCCTCTGGAAGATTATTTATATATATATATATATATATATATATATATATATATATATATATATATATAATTTTTTTTTTTTTTCACTTGCTGTATCACCAGTCACATTCAGGGTCCATGCACCAATTGCCTTGGAAAAACGCTGCTTATGCAGGAGTTTTGTAATTTGCCTGTAGAAGCAACTCAATGTTGTTCTATGTGTTCATGCACATTAGGATGTTTGAAGGTTTATTTTAAGCTCGGTTTTTAGAGGCAGGATTAAAATCCTTTCTGGTTTTGGGTTTTTGATTGGAGTGTTCTGGCAGAAAAAACGGTAAACACTTCTAAATGCACCTAAACATGTGTAGAAAAACGCTCTATAAGAGTTGGGGTTTTTTTTCTGCCAAGAGAATTTACATTTTGTTTTAAGCCCTGTGTGCATGGAGCCTTAAAATTTCAGGGCATAATTAAATTTACGTGTCTGAGAGATGACTTCTTGGTTACATTTTGATATATCTGGTTTAAGTGTGTGTAAAACAGCACAGCGGTTACAATAGCTGCAATGATCTACATTGATATGGCTAATGAACTAAATAGTTGTTTTCATACAACAATTTAAACCGGCTTTTGAGATGGCATATTCATAAATGCACGTTAATAAAACATTGAGCCTAACTAAAGCAGGGCAAAAATTGCCAGATTTAACGTACTCTCTTCCCATATTAAAAAGATAATATTCATAGTCAACTTATTTAAAGGGAGCAAAACCACCTTTGATTTCTGGAACAAGCCAGACAATTTACTGGGTAAAATCCTTCAGGGGCCTAATGCCAGATTGTATATACCACAGATAATTTCTTTACATGGATATCTCGCATGTAGAATTGATGGGAACTTTGAGAGCACCACATCCTGGAAAAGACTATAATAATGAACATCATATAATACAAAAGGGGACTTTTGTGGTTTCACTTTAAGCTTGCAACAATTTAAAATCCATTGTTCAGTAAAACTTGTACTTGTAAATGTAAAATTCATTGCATCCTTGCAAAATATATTGTGTATGTTCAATCACCACAGAGTTAACGCATTTTGCACAAGGCTTCATCAGGAGTTTAAGGGAGCTGTTAAATAAAATGATTTGGACAAAATCATTTAAGGTGTAAACCCATATTATATATAAAATAACACATAATTACGTACAATTTCTCGTTTACATTGTTGCTATCATACAGAATAATTAACATTTTCTACAAATATAGAATATTGTGCATGTGGTGAATGCTGAGGACCCCACTGGCAGAAAAAACAAAAATCGACATGATCTTTCATTCATATTTTGAAATTGGTAGCATATAAGATCACATGACATTTTAATCTGATACAGTAACCATTTGGAGAGATCATCACATGCACAATATAATGCATTTGTCCTAAGTGTTGCTATCACACAGAATGATAAGCAATAATACATACTGGTTTAACTATATGTTGTAAGGAATAGAAATCATACTGTATGTATATACGATATTGTCCAAATCATTGTTTTTTTTAACCACACCCATGATCTCCTGTTAAAACGTATTGAGTAACAACTCGGCCCCTCTTGTCACATGAAAACGTGTTGCTTAAAAATACGTGGGTGATGTTAAATATATTTTTTTCAAGTGGTAATGTTAACTTTTTTTAATCATAAATTTTAATCCATAATTATACCAATTTAGTGGTAGGGGCTGGTTATCAGTGGTACTGTATATGTGTTAGAGCATACCATGTTAGTGGTGGTTGAACATGTGGTACATAATAAATTTGCAATATCTATTTGTTATTTTTTTATCGTACATCACGGGACACAGAGCCAAAGTAGTTACTACGTGGAGTATAGGCCACCTTCAGGTGATGGACACTGGCACGCCCTAAATTAAAAAGTGCACTCCCTATATAACCCCTCCCACTGGTGGGAATACCTCAGTTTTTTCGCCAGTGTCTTAAGGTGTTGGTCACTAGTAAAGATGTGCTGTGCTGAGCTCCACTGGAGCAATCCTTGCTGGGGCTAGCCATGCAGCCGGATCCATTCAAGGTGTCTTTTTGGCCAAATTGAATGGTACCCGGGCCTCGTGTCCGAAGAAACGAGGTCTTGCCTGTAACGCTTCTCTTTTAGAGAGCTGGACCCCGGGATCCAGTAATTTTTGGTATTAAGGCCATAAAGTTTTTACTGGCGGTGGTGCTATTACAGGTCCAGGATTGTGGGTTTCCTTGAGGATCCCCAGCTCCTGAAGGTTTAACGGAACCCACCGTGAAGGGTGAAGACTGGGTCTGTTAGTTTATCACAGAAAACCCTGCAGCAGGAAGGGTAAGTGGAGTTTTCTAAGAATTTTTTAAAATTTTCTTATGAATGTCTCCTTTGAATGTAAATGTTGTCATGCCTGTGTGTCACCACTGGGAGCTGTATTGAGCACTTACCGTCTCATGCTTCTCAGAGAGCCCACGCTGTGTCTTGGAAGCTGCAGATTCTTCTCCCCACCAGACGCCCCCTGTGCTGGTTTTCTTCCCCTCTTTGGGGAAAAAAGTGTTGCAAGTTTTTTTTTGTTTTTTTTTTTGTTTTTTTGTAGAGGCACGCCGCTCAGCGGCTTCCAGACCCCATAGGATCAGGAACCCGTGCTTACGCGGGAAAAAGCTTTTTAAAAAAAAAAAAAAGAGGAGAGGGGCCGTAGATGAGGAGGGGGGGGGGGGCTTAGCGTGGCGTTGGCATCCTCCAACGTCCAGCACATGAAGGTATGTTTTTTAAAAGGCACCATTGTGCTGTTGCAAGCTGCGGAGGGACACAAGAGCAAGGTAAAACAGATGTTTTGTTTGCATATAGGAGTTTGGTGACACAGGCATTCCTTTGACACATTTACTACTGCATCAGGCTGAGCATTAATAGCAGTGACAGAGCTGGACTATTGCTCAAGCAGTGGATCCATTCCTTCTGATAGTACCTCTGCTTTGCGCATCAGGCTATGGCAGAAGGGGGGTGAAAAACACTTCAAAAAGGGCTCTAGAAAGACTTTACAGTCACACGGAAGCCTAGATCCATCCCAGTAAAGATGGCATCCTCCCCTGAGAGTAATATGGCTGGTCAGAGTGAGCCATCAGAAGAGGCAAGTGTTGCAGCTGCTCTTAACACTGCAGCCCCTGTGTATATTACTAAGGAGGCTTTTTCTTCAACCATTTTTAGCTTGAAGCAAAAATTGATGCTTAATCGCATCCCAGAGTGGGACTAAGGTAGCAGGTTCCTGTCCATTGCTCAGGACCCTCTTGCTGTGGAACAAGGAGCGAGAGATGACAATTTTCTCCCAAAGGACCAGGAAGAGGCTGATGTCTATTCTTCCGTAGAACCTAATACGGAAGTATCAGGTTCACAGGAAAGGTTGTTGGTACAGTCTCTCACTGAATTGGTCTGCTTCACATTTTTTCTGCTAGTAATGCAGTCGATGAGCCCACTTCTGGTTTGAGGACACCAAAAAGCCTCCCCAATCTGTGCATGCTTTCCCTATCCATTCATGGCTAAGAAAGCTTATTCTGAGTGAGAGCACCCAGATAGTTGTTTTTTTTTTTTTTTTTCTCCGAAAAAAGTTTTTCAATGCTTTATCCTATGGAGGAAAAGTTTTATAAGAAATGGGGAATTCCAGCAATTGACGCTGCTATAGCCTCTGTGATCAAAAACCTGACTTGTCCAGTGGACAATGCTTATTTGCTAAAGGATCCAACAGATAAAAAGTTGGAGTTCGTTTCTTTCGCTCGCAGGTTCAGTCGTTCAACTGGCGCTGGCAGCGATCGGAGTATCTCAGTCCTTATAAGACCAGTTTATAGAGGTACTCAAAGTTATTCCTGATCAGCAGGCCCAGGATTTGGCCGGGATATCAGAAGCGTTGTGTTCTACAGTAAACGCTATGAAAGATTCTATTCTCCAGGCTTCACGGCTCTGGTAGGGCTGGTACATGTGTGTAGAATCCTATGGTTGAAAAATTGCTCAGCTGAAGCGCTATGCAAAAAGCTCTTGACCAGTTTCCCTTTTCATGGTGAACGGTTATTTGGAGACGATCTGGATAAGTATATCTAAAGGATTTCTAATGGGGAAAGTTCCCTTTTACCGGTTAAGAAGAAGTTTATGCATTTTTTTTCTTTTAAACTTCTTCTCCAGTGCCGGGGGCATCAGCCTCCAGGCAGTCAGGACGGCCTTCACCGTCGGGTTCAAGAGGTAAACCTCAGGGTCAGTCCCAGGGCCAAAGAGGACCTGGGGGAGGAAACCCACAAAACAAAATATTAAAGCCTCCTTATGAAGGGGCGCCCCCACTCGAGTGGGGGGAAAGCTTCTACAGTTTTCAAGGGTCTGGCAGGAACAATGTCAAGACAGATGGGTGGCTTCCTCAATTTCTCTAGGTTACAAACTAGAGTTCCGAGAGTTCCCGTCACCTTGTTTTCTCAGATGAAACGTTCCCGGAGATCCAGTGAAAAAGAAGTCTCTTTCTAGCTTTGGACATCTCTTGTCTCAAAGAGTGATATTGGTGGTCCCCTTGGAAGAGCCAAGGTTTAGGGTTTTATTCAAACCTATTCATGGTTCCAAAACCAAACAGGGATGTCAGACCCATTTTAGATCTCAAACATCTAAACCGTTTTTGGATATCCATTCTTTTCACATGGAGTCAATCCAATCAGTAGTCTCCATCCTACAAGGGGGAGAACTTCTGGCGTCAATCGACATCAAGGATGCTTATCTCTATGTGCTAATTTTCCCCGCTCACCAGAAATTTCTATGCTTCGAGGTAGAAAATCTTCATTTTCAGTTTGTAGCTCTGCCTTTCGGTCTAGCTACTGCACCTCAAGTGTTTACAAAGGTCCTGGCTCCTCCTTTAGCCAGGTTAAGGGCTCAAGGTATAGCAATACTAGCCTATTTAAATGAACTTCTCTTGATAGATCAATCGGTAGCCCGCTTAATCCAAAACTTGGTCACCGCAGTCTGCTACCTAGAATACCTAAGTTGGATTCTCAACCTAGAGAAATCCTCCTTAAAGCGGGGTTCCACCCAAATTTTGAACATTATCTTTATGCATTCTCTTCCTTGCCTAGATGCTGACATGCTGTGTAAAAAAATTTAAATCGCCGTAATTACCTTTTTTTTTTTTCTAATCTTCTTAGCACTTCCTGGTTTTCTTCCCATGGGAGTAGGCGTGTTTCTAGCCTCTCCCAGACCTCCCACAGTCCCCTCGGAGCTAGTCTCTGGCTTCCCAGCATGCATTGTGCAACAGCGTCATCACAACATCTCGGTGAATGCTGGGAGCACAGCATTCACCGCATCCAGGAAATACATGCTTGTGGGTATCAAATGCCCACAATGAAGATGGAAACCGCCTTCAGTGAATTTTATAAGTTATTCTTTACAACGAAATCGGACACAGGTGGACTTATTACACACAACATGTGAGTAGATAATCATGAGAAGTAAAGTTTGTGAATGAACTCAAAAAAAAAAAACGATAGATAGGTGGACCCCCGCTTTAAAACCATCAAGGAAATTGCAGTACTTAGGGTTGATCATAGATACAGCTCAGAAGAGGGTGTTTTTTTCCCCAGGAAAGGATCAGTTCCATAAGGGAACTGATTCAGTTGATTAAAACAAAGAAGAATCCTTCTATTCGACTTTGCATGAAGTTGTTGGGAACGATGGTGGCTTTTTCGAGGCCATTCCTTATGCACAGTTTCATTCAAGACTGCTGCAAAACAGTATCCTGTCAACTTGGAACAAGAAGGTCCAAGCTCTGGACTTCCCAATGTGTTTAGCCCCCAAAGTGTGTTAGAGCCTCAATTGATGGTTGATATCCAATTATCTTCAAAAAGGAAAATCCTTCCTACCAGTTACCTGGACGGTGGTAACAGATGCCTGCCTTCTGGGCTGAGGCGCATTCTTGGAGAAGCATCTGTCCAAAGGAAATGGTCCAAATCAGAGATGACCTTGCCCATCAATATTCTAGAGCAGGGGTCTTCAAACTGTGGCCCTCCAGGTGTTCAGGAACTACAATTCCCATCATGCCTAGTCATGTCTGTGAATGTCAGAGTTTTACAATGCCTCATGGGATGTGTAGTTCTGCAACAGCTGGAGGGCCGTAGTTTGAGGATCCCTGTTCTAGAGGTTCGGGTAGTACGCCTGGCCCTCGAGGCCTGGACGCTCAAACTTCAGGATTGTCCTGTCAGGATCCAATCCTTCAGTGCCACAGCTGTGCCCTATATCATTTACCAAGGGGGCACGAGAAGTCGTGCGGCCCAGAAAGAGGTGAATCATATTCTATCTTGGGCAGAAAACGGCATTCCTTGCCTATCAGCAATTTTCATTCCAGGGATAGAGAATTGGCAGGCGGACTACTTAAGTCGCCAACAATTGTTCCTGGGAGAATGGTCCCTTCACCCTGACATCTTTCTGTCAATAAGCCAAAGATGCGTAGTTCCTGATGTGGATCTGTTTGCGTCCAGTTTCAACAACAAGATCGACAACTTTATGTCGAGGACAAGGGATCCGATGGCATATGGAACAGGTGCCTTTGTTTTTTCTGTGGGATCCGTTTTTCACTGATCTATGCGTTCCCTCCTTTTCTCCTGCTTCCACACCTTCTGGCAGGTTCAAGCAAGAAGGGAAGACGGTGATGCTTGTGGCCCAGGAGATTTTGGTTTGCCAAGATCGTAATGATGGCGGTAGGGGACCCTTGAACCCTACCACTATGGCCAGACCTTCTCTCGCAAGGTCCGGTATTCCATCCTACCTTACAAACGCTAAATTTAGCGGTTTGGCTATTGAGACCCACATTCTGAAAGTTTGTGGGCTGTTAGCTTCAGTAGTTTCTACTTAATGCTAGGTTAATGCTAGGAGGCCAGCCTTCAGAATCGTATACTATAGAATCTGGAAGGCATATGTCTCCTGGTGTGAATCCAGGGGTTGGCACCCCACGAAATATGTCATAGGTAGGATCCTTGAATTCCTACAGATAGGATTAGAAATGAAGCTGGCCTTGAGTAATATCAAAGGCCAGATGTCAGCCTTATCGTTCTTTCTTTTCAACAACCACTTGCTTCTCACTCTCTGGTTCGTAACTTTATTCAGGGGTAACTCAGATTAAATCCTCCAGTTTGGTCACCCCTGAACCCTGGGGACTTAATTTTAGTCCTGTCAGCTTACAGAAGCAGCCTTTTGATCTAATACGAGATATTCCCTTGGTCCTCTTGACAGGGGAAAAATAATTTTCTTGGTTGCCATATCTTTTGCAAGACGAGTATCAGAGTTGGCTGCTCTTTCTTGTAAAGAGCCATATTGTTCATAAGGATGAGGTTGTGTTGCGACCTCATCCTGAATTCCTACCGAAGGTAATATTGGGTTTTCATTTAAACCAGGATATTGTTCTGCCTTCATTTTTTTCCAGAACCTCGTTTTCTGTGGAGGAAAGGCCACTACATTCTCGATGTGGTGAGAGAGTGGTCAAGGTCTATTGAAAGTGACCACTCAGATTTGTAAAACAGATGTTTTGTTTGTGTTGCCAGACGGTTCTAAAAGAGGACAGCATCAAATCTACTATTTCTAAATGGCTTCGTCAAGTGATTTTCAAGCTTATGGTTTAAAGAGGAAAATTCCTCCTTTTCATATTAAAGTGCACTCCACCAGGGCTGTTGGTGCTTCTTGGGCAGTGCATCACAAATCCTCCATGGCTCAGATCTGCAAGGCCGCAACTTGGTCTTCAGTCCATACATTACCAGATTATATCAAGCAGATGTAAAAGGCATGAGGATATCTCCTTTGGGCGCAGTGTACTGCAGGCTGCGTTATAAGTCCTCTAGTCTCTTGGTGCCCTACTTTGTTGTGTTTCCCTCCCTTCAGTTAGCATTGCTATGGGACATCTCACATAGTAACTACTATGGCTCTGTGTCCCATGATGTACGATAAGAAAATAGGATTTTTATAATAGCTTACCTGTAAAATCCTTTTCTTTGAAGTACATCCGGGGACACAGAGGTCCCTTCCTTCTTGGTATACACGTGTATTGCTTTGCTACAAAACTGAGGTACTCCCACCAGTGGGAGGGGTTATATAGGGAGTGCACTTTTTAATTTAGGGTGTGCCAGTGACCAAGGTGGCCTATAACCCACATAGTAACTACTATGGCTCTGTGTCCCGTGATGTACTTCAAAGTACATTTTTTTCACAATTCTTAATTTTAAATGTTACTAATCTGTAGCCACTTCAATACCAGGCACTTAGACACCTTCCCGCCCAGGCCAATTTTCAGCTTTCAGCGCTGTCGCAATTTGAATGACAATTGCGTGGTCATGCTACACTGTACTCAAACAATTTTTTTATCATTTTGTTCCCACAAATAGAGCTTTCTTTTGGTGGTATTTGATCACCTCTGCGGTTTTTATTTTTTGCGCAACAAATAAAAAAAGACCGAAAATTTTGAAAAAAAAAAGTTTTCTTTTTTGTTTCTGTTAAAAATTTTTGTAAAGAAGTACGTTTTCTTCAATGGCGGGCACTGATATGGCTGCACTGCCGGGCACTGATATGGCTGCTCTGCCGGGTACTTATGGGTGGCACCGATGGACACTGGTGGCACTGATGCCCCTAAGGGTGGCATTGCTGGGCATCACTGCAATATAATGGTGCCAATCAGTGCCCATTTGTGGGCACTGGCACAGATTGGGCACTGACTGGGCACTTGTGGATGGCCATGGGGTACATACCTGGCCATCCACATGTTGCGCCCTTCCCTGGTGGTCCTAGTGGCGATCCCTGGTGGTCCAGTGTGGTCATCTGAGGGGGGCTGTCCCCCTGTCAGGAGAGCTGCCGATCGGCTCTCCTCTGCTCGGGTCTGTCAGACGCGAGTGAGGAAAAGCCAATCAACGGCTCTTCCTATTGACATTGTGATCAGCCGTGATTGGACGCGGCTGATCACATGGTAAAGAGCCCCCAGCAGAGGCGGAGCGGTGTGTCAGACTAACACACCGCTCCACCGATCGCCACGATGCGTGCCCCCGCGGATGCGCGGTGGCATGTTATCCTGCTGGACGTCATGACGCCCAGTCAGGATAACTGAACCACCGCCTGGCCGTCATCTGCTATGGGCCGGGTGGGAAGTGGTTAATTAGTGTAAGGTAGCAACTGGTTTGTAAATTTCAATCTATACTATAAAGCCTCTCTGCCCAAATCTCCCAACTGGCGTTACCACAAAAAAAAAAGATGGGTGAGAAGCAAGAGGCCACACTCTCTCCTGGGCTATCCCTGGTTCCATCTGCCATAAATTAGGAAACCTTCTAATATTAATGTAACTGTGTCCCCAGTACGACATTTCTCCCTTAAACCACTCATCTTACATCATGAGGGACTCTGATTTTGCATAACAAAGTGAAATCCAGAGTCCTAGACTTTCTATCCTCATCTCGATGGCTCATGCAAGAGGAAAATGGAGCCCTAACAGACTAGAGATGAGCTCAGGCTATTCTGGGGCGCTATTGAAGCCAACAGCCAGTCATAGGTGGTAGAAATGGGCTGACCACCCCCCTGTTCGGTTTGCACCAGAACTCCTGAACAGAGAAGAAGTTCTGACCCGAACGGTGAACCCTATTGAAATCTATGGGAGCTGAACTTGATAAAGCAATAAATTGCCAACAATAGAAAAATATTAGAATAACAGTGTGGAGTCCCCCCCCTGTCTAGATTTTAAGGGGAACCCCACGGCAAAGTTTACCCCCCCCCCCAAATCCATACCAGACATTTATTCGAACACACAGCCTGGCAGGACAGGAAAGATGGAGGATGGGTGTCTTCCCCACACCCCTGGGCTGTGGTTGTGGGGATCTGTGGGCAGAGGGCTTATGTGAAGGATTATGGGGTTCATAGTACCCCCATTTACCAAAAAGTAATAGTTTTTGACAATCCCTTTATTAACCACTTCAATACAGGGCACTTATACACCCTTCCTGCCCAGACCAATTTTCAGCCTTTAAAGCTCTTGCATTTTGAATGGCAATTACTCAGTCATGCAACACTGTACCCAAACATAATTTTTTTCACACAAATAGAACTTTCTTTTGGTGGCATTTAATCACCACTGGGTTTTTAATTTTTTGTGACATAAGTGAAAAAGCGAAAATTAAAAAAAAAACAAAAAACTTTATTTTGCAAATAAGTAATTTTTGTTCATAAATTTGGGCCAAAGTGGTACACTGCTACATATCTTTGGTAAAAATAACCCAAATATGTGTATATTATTTGGTCTGTGTGAAAATTTATAGAGGCTACAACCTATGGTGCAAATCATTGAAAATTGATCACACTTGGTGTACTGACGGCCTATCTCTTGAGGCCCTGAAATGTCAGGAAAGTACGAATACCCACCAAAATGTCCCCTTTTTGAAAAGGTATTTAGTAAGAGGCATGGTGAGTTTTTTGAAGTTGTAATTTTTTCCCACAATTCTTGGGAAAATGGAAAATGAAGAAATTACTATTTTTTTTTTTTTTACACAAAATTATCATAAAAAGTTATTTCTCACACACAGCATATGCATTCTTCCAATTACACCCCAAAATACATTCTGCTACTTGACCCGAGCATCGCGATACTACATGTGAGACTTTTTCACAGCCTGGCCACATAGAGAGGTCCAACATGCAGGGAGCGCCATCAGGCATTCTAGTAGCCTAAATTACACATCTAATTTCCTAACGACCTATCACACTTTTGAAGGCCCTGGAGAACCGGGACAATGGAATTACCCAAAAAATTACCTCATTTTGGAAAGCAAACACCCCAACATATATTCTATGAGCCATAATGAGTCTTTTGAATGGTTAATTTTTTTCCCAGAAGTCTTCAAAAAACGTGGAAAGAAAATAAACTTATTTTTTATTTATTTATTTTTTTACATCAAGGTGGTCAATTTATAAGGGCCTGTTCACACCATAGAAATGCAGTCCGAATGCGTTTCAGATGCTATTCTGCATGCGCATTTTTGATGCGTTCCAGCTTTTGGTGCATTTTTGATGCAGTCCAGTGCTCCCCCCCCCTTCTCTTTTTTTTCTTAACCTTAAATAAGGACAAGTGTGTTGCAGTGCGATTTAGGGGCATTCCAGTGCATTTCTGATGCGTTTTACAGAGTTCCAGTACAGTCCAGTGCAGAAAAAATGCAGCATGTTCTACTTTTTTTTTTTCTGGAACTGGAACGCACTGGAACTGCAAGCACTGGTGTGAACTATGCTATTGAAAACCATATCACCTACTTTCCATGCGTTTTTGGGGCCAGTTCACATCATAGAAACGCAGTCCGGATGCATTCCAGGTGCTTTTCTGCATGCGCCTTTTTGATGCGTTCCAGTGTGTTTTTGATGCAGTCCAGTGCTTCCCCCCTCTTTTTCTTAACCTTAAATAAGGACAAGTGTGTTGCAGTGCATTTAGGTGTGTTCCAGTGCCTTTTTGATACGTTTTTCAGCGTTCCAGTACAGTCCAGTGCAGAAAAAATGCAGCATGCTCTACTTTTTTTTCTGGAGCGGCAAGCACTGGTGTGAACTATGCCATTTAAAATATAACCTAATTTCCATGTGTTTTTGATGCAGAAAAAAAATGCACTGGACTGCATGTGGTGTGAACTGGGTCCTAAGATATTTCTAACACACAGCATATACATAGCAAAATTTACACCCCAAAATACATTCTGCTACTTGTCCCAAGTATGGCGATACCATGTGTGGGACTTTTTAACAAACTGGCCACATAGAGAGGCCCAACATGCAGGGAGCACCATCAGGTGTTCTAGGAGCATAAATTACACGTACAATTTCCTAACAATCTAATACATTTTTGAAGGCCCTGGAGCACCAGGACAGTGGAATTAACCACAGAATGACCCTATTTTGGAAAGAAAAGACCCTAATGTATAATCTGAGGCATTATGAGTCATTTGAATGTTTGTGTAAAAAAAAAAAAAGTTGCCAATTTATTAAATTTTTTTAACCCATAGCATGTACATAGCAAAAATGACACCCCAAAAAATATTCTTCCACTCTTGAGTATGGCGATACCACATATGTGAGACTTTTACACAGCCCAGCCACATAGAGAGGTCCAACATGCAGGGAGCACCATCAAGTGTTCTAGGAGAATAAATTACGCATTAGTTTCCTGACTACCTATCACACTTTTGAAGGTCCTGGAGCACCAGGACAATGAAATTACCCACAAAATGACCCATTCTGAAAACACCCCAACTGGTGACCGGTACCCGGGGTACTCTGATGAGCTGGAGATAGGTCCTCGGGTACTCTGATGGGCTGGTGGCAGGTACTCGGGTACTCTGATGGGCTTGTGACAGGTACTTTGTAACGCTGCCTGATTAATTGTTAAGAATCGAAATCACTATCTTTTCATTCTTTCATCAAAGGAAAGCGTAGCGCAGCGGTCTTTCAAACGCATTTTTTTTTTTTTTTAAATACAGTTTAATTAATTAAAAAAAAAACAGTAAAGTTAGCCCATTTTTTTTTTTTTTTTGTTTAATGTGAAAGAAGATGTTACACCGCAAGAATCGTGAACTTTATTCTAAGCAAAAAAATTGTGATTCTCATTTTAGCTGTGTCTGAGGGACACGCCTCATCCCCAGTCACCACGCCGCATGCCCCCGGAGACAATCACGAGCAGGATACTTGTGACCGGCTGTGATTGGACACAGCCGGTCATGTGGTAAAGAGCCAATTTTATTGGCTCTTTACCCTGATTGGGGAGGGGCTGTGTACCGAACGACACACCTGATTGCCGCGCTGCAGGGCCCCCGGGGGCCCGCAGTAGCCTACGGGAACATGAGGCAGTCATATGATGTCCACCTGGGATGGCAGGGTGTTTTTGCGGACGTCATTTGACAATGGCCCGGTAGGGAAGTGGTTAATAAATAAAAAAAAAATGTCCCTCAATTTAGATCCATCATTAATCATGATGATACCCGCCGACCCGAAAAAGAAAATGATCTGCTGTCAAGGCACCGCTGATCCCGAAAAAAAAAAAAAAAAAAAAAAAAAAAAGGCTCTGCCCATAATGAAGACAAACCGCCGAAAGGCTGGCTTGCTGTTTGACAGTTCTTATATGGGTAAGGGCAGAGCCACCGAGCAACGTCACCTGGTGGCACTGCCCCTTTGTGACATCACCGACCCAGCATGCTCACTGCCCCTTCCCTCCCTTTCCTGACCAGCCAGGCTGCATGCTCAGATAAGGGTATAGTATAGAATTTTTTTTTTTTTTTTCAGTTCCCCTTAAAATCCATACCAAACCCAAGGGTCTGGTATGGATTGGGGGGGGGGGGGGGGGGACCCCATGCTGTTGTTTGTTTTTTTTTTTTTTGTTTTTTTTTTTTTAGTTTAGTTATTATTATTTTTTACTATTTTTACTGGTAAATTTTTTATTTTTATTCAGCTGTCAGCGGGGAAGCCATTTGATCAAACAGAGCAAACAGCCAATGTTCGTCCAACACTAATAGGGAGGTATTCCCTGCAGCTGCACATATGCAGTAAAAGTATATGCATGGAGCAGGAAATGCCTCCACCTCCTATGGTTTGCTGTCTGCTTTGACAGCTTACCAGCAGGATGTCCGAACATGCCTGCTCATCGTTGTAACAGACCCACCACTACAGTTGATACCAACTCTGCCCTTTTTTTGTCTTCCATTCCAGAAAAGATCTAAATTAAACTCTCACCCCCCTTTGTGAACATGTGCAGATTTTTATAACCTGTTCATTCTTTAATATA
This sequence comes from Aquarana catesbeiana, assembly GCF_042186555.1. NCBI lineage: Eukaryota > Metazoa > Chordata > Amphibia > Anura > Ranidae > Aquarana > Aquarana catesbeiana. The sequence continues at coordinate 115,805,991 of NC_133330.1, read as the reverse complement.
CAAAAACTAAACACTCTCCCAGAAGGATTTTACCCCACTGTACATCATGGGGAAAAGATTTTACCAACAAAATTCACACCAGGACAACAATGTTTTTTCTTTGCAAACACTCAATAGCAAATTTAAGGAATGGTGATACAAAATCGTTTCCCACTGGTACAGCATCCCCACTACACTGTAAACATTTTACCAACTGATGCTAGAGGCTTGTTGGGGTTTTAAGAATAGTTAAGGGACCATGATGCTCTTTTTCTGGGAGCATTAACTATTCTAATCTTTCTGGAACTTCCCAAAAGTAATTATTCACTGTACTACGGCCATTAATGTGGAAGAGATCCCTGATTTGTTACCTCCTCCAACTTAACGATATAAAGATATTTAAATAAAATTGCTACTGTTGAGTGTGTCCAGGACCTCTATAGCAACACTGTGGAAACTAGTAATTCTACATACCATGTCCTTACTGGTTTGCTAAAGTGCAGGATAGCATGCTTAAAAACACAAAAGACAAATTCAGTTCCACATCAGGACCCAGGTGATCCTTATGTAGACCATGACAGTTGCTGAATGGAAATTGATTTGATATTGTAAGGAATGTCATTTTTTACTTTTTCTGCTATACAATATTGTGGTGATTTTATTTATCAAACATTTGAGCATTTCTTACTATGTTAATGTATCCTCTAATAAAATTATGCACAGGTACAAAATCTATGCAAGATGGCTGGGGAGAGAGTGAAGCACCGGTGACAGGGACACGTCACAGCAGTTGGGATGAGGAAGAAGAGGGTGGTGTCTGGAACAGTGCAGGATCTCAGGGAAGTGGCTCCTCCCACAACTCAGCAGGGTGGGGCCAAGGAGGAAAGAAACCACAGATTAAGGTAAATCATTGAAATTATAAAAGTTGGAGTCACATATTTTCTCAAGAGGTATTATCCAAAAGACTATACATACAAAGTGCTCCTAAACGAGCAAAACCAAGGTACTTTAAATGTACCTCAATTTATCCCATATTTATCATTAAAAATATTATTGTACAATCCATAGAGTATACAATAAGAAACATAATGAAGACATCAAGAATAATTTGAATTTATTTTTAGGCTGTATTCACATGTAGGTGTCGTGTGAAAGTAGGTGTTAGGTACCAGAGTACTTACTGATAATTGCCATATCTATAACCATCTTGGTTGCATGTCACTACTTTGTACATATCACTGTTATAAGCATATCTAAACCCCAAAACAAATGTATTAACTATTGCAGTGTACCACTTGATGATCCTGCCAGTAATACACTTACTGTAATAATGTATAATGCTTACTCATTGTACTGTTTTTATGGGTGAGCAGCAATGTCACCTAAGGACAGGAATATTATTATTATTATTATACAGAATTTATATAGCGCCAACAGTTTGCGCACCTTTTTACAATATAAAGGGAGACAATACGCCAACAGTACAATTCAGTACAAGAGGGTTTGACGGCCCCTGCTCCTGCAAGCTTACAATTTAAGAGGGAGGGGCTGATGAAACAAAAGGTAGTGACTGTGAGGGATGAGCTGATGAGGGAAGTAGAAGATTCGGTTGTAAGCTGAAGGCAGGATAGGCCTCCCTGAAGAGATGAGTTTTTGGGGATCACTTAAAAGTAGACAGAGTAGAAGATAACCGGACAGATTGAGGCAGTGAGTTCCAGAGGATGGGAGAGGCTCTGAATAAGTTCTGGAGACGAGCATGGGAGGAGGAGACAAGGGAGCTAGAGAGCAGAAAGTCTTGGGAGGAGCTGAGAGGACGTTTTGGGTGATAATTGGAGATAAGATTGGTGATGTAGCTCGGGGAAGAATTGTAAATGGCTTTGTATGTTATTGTTAGTGTTTTGAATTATACTCGTTTGGCAATGGGAAGCCAGTGGAGCAATTGGCAGAGAGGTGTGGCGGACACTGAATGGTTGGTAAGGTGGATGAGTCTGGCAGCGGCATTCATGATAGACTGAAGAGGGGATAGCTTGCGGAGAGGTAGGCCAATGAGGAGGGATTTACAATAGTCAAGGCGAGAGATAACAAGGGAGTTGAGTTAAGGTGCTTTAGTGGTGTCAACGGTTAGAAAGGGGCGTATTTTGGAGATGTTTTGGAGGGGAAGTCTGCAATATTTGGACAGTGATTGCATTTGGGGTTGAAAGGACAGGTCAGATTCCAGGATTACACCTAGCACCCTGGCATGAGGGGAGGGACTGATGGTTGTAATATTAATCTTGATGGAGAAGTGAGGTGGGGGGGAGGGGGGGTGACATCCATGCTGACATATCAGTTAGTAATTGTTCTGGATATTTTATAGATGGGCAACTACTACACTCATATTGATTTAGTAGTTCCAAATTGATAACTACTGCCGTAGGGTACAGACACACAAGATACACCCAGCATCTTTCCAAATAACTGTTCTGTTTTTATTATGATGCAATTGAAGGTTTTTATACACATGATTACGTAGGTATCACATTAATATTACAATTGTACTTTTATGGTAACAAGGGGCATAATATAGGCAGGCTAATTCTAATCAGGACTCGAAAGAATGCAAATATGTAAAGAAAACATTATTAGTACCGAGCGCAGTGTGCAATATATACAAAATAGAATACAATTATATACAGAACTTAAAAATTTCCTTTACAGTAATGCAAGATGAGACTGAAGGAGTGAGGTGAGGAGTAGAGAGATTTGTGTGCCGTCAGCATAGAGGTGATACTGGAAGCCCTGGGAGTTTATTACCTGACCAAGGGAGGAGGTATAAATGGAGAAGAGGTCCAAGGACAGAACCTTGAGGTACTCCTAAAGAAAGAGGAGGTGGAGAGGAGTAAACCTAATTATAGGTCACACTGAATGAGCGCTGTGATAGGTAGGAGGAGAGCCAGGAGAGAGCAGAGTCTTGAAGGCCAAGAGAGCAGAGTTTTTTCTGAGGAGGGGATGGTCAACAGTATCAAAGGCTGCAGAGAGATCAAGTAGTATGAGTATGGAGTAGTGGCCATTGGGTTTTGCAGTTAGTAGGTCATTAGTGAGTTTCAGTAATGCAGTTTCAGTGGAGTATAGTAAGTGAAAGCCGGACTGTAAGGGGTCAAGAAGGTTGTGGTCAGTGAAGTAGGTGCTCAGACGGTTGTAGACTAAGCGTTCTAAAAGTTTTGACGCAAATGGGAGCAAGGCCTTAAGTTGTTCAAGCTGTGTGGTCCACTGAGATCTTAAGTATGGGGGTGATCAGGGCATGTTTTAGAGGGGAGGGGAAGGTGCCAGTAAAGAGGGAGAGATTGGTTAAGAGAGTGACCATAGTAGATGTGAGGGAACAGGAGAAAGGCGGTAAGGCGGGCTTTTGAGAAAAATTTAGAGACCTCTTCTGTAGTAGCAAGGTCAAAAGAGCGGATTTGTACAGTGTATGTTAAGTGGGTTAGATGTCTGCAGTGGAGTCCCCCACGAGTTGTATCAATCTGGTTTTTGAAGTGATTGCCAATCTCGTGAGCAGTGTGGGCATTACTGGGTGGAGACGGTGGTAGAGAAAGTAGAGAGTTAAAAGTAGAGAAGAGACGATGAGGACAAAGTATTAATGAGGGTGACAAGGTAGGCTTGTTTGGCAGCATGGAGGGAGGAATTGTATTTTAATAAGGCAGATTTATATTGGGTAAAACTACAGAGTACCTTGCTCCCCTTTCTTCATAATGTTGGGGGGTGGGGGTGGTGGTGTTTCTTAGCGCAGAACTGGGAACAATGCAACTGATGAAAATGCAGCACAGGAAGATGCACAAGATTTCTCAGTGCACAAGATTTCTGGCAGGATCAACATGTAATTTTTTAGAATTTCTCTAACAGATGCAGCAAAATTCTTTCAAAGTTATTTACGACTGACACTTTTTTTTTTTTTTTTTTTTTTTTGCTGAATGAGTAGAGGTACTATGTACAAATATTGTAGGTAAACACTGCGCTATCAAAGGGCAAAAAGAATATGCAGAAAAAAGGAGCAGCTACATAGTGTGACAACAACAATGAAAATACCATATAAAAAATGTAGCGCATAAACATCAACTGTGAAAGCCCACAAAGGGTGTTCATAAATGGTATCACCATCAATACAATAAATGACTCGTGAGTCTCTCAACATAAAATGTAAAAGTAAAGTCCATCAAGTAAACAATATATAGTTAGAAAGTGTCCCACTGGTTGAAGATGGATAGGTATAAACAGCAGCTGATGTTCAAACATAGGCAGATAATTACATCCCCAAGGAGAACACATCAATCGGCTGTATAAATCTTGATAAAAATAGTGTGTAGAGAACTCTTACCAGATATACTGGACTCCCTTGTCAGCGACAGGGAATCACTTAGGCAGGGTGCCCCTCGGGGCATTGGAAAGGATGTCCCGACTCTCAGAACCCTCCAGGTCAGACTCTGCGTGGATCTCTAGGGGCCACCCGGTAGGTCCTCGCGATGGATAACCAAGGCACGGATGAGAGGAAACTAGACATCTCCCATAGGACTGTAGTGAAAGCTGGATTCTCATTCAGATGGTATGTGGAAAAAGAATAAAAAGCCTCCTCTACTGCCACTTCCAGCAATGTCTTCTCTCTACTTCCTGCAGGCTGTAGAGGAGGCTTTTTATTCTTTTTCCACATACCATCTGAATGCGAATCCAGCTTTCACTACAGTCCTATGGGAGATGTCTCGTTTCCTCTGATCTGTGCCTTGGTTATCCATCGCGAGGACCTACCGGGTGGCCCCTAGAGATCCACGCAGTCTTGGTGTGTTTCCTTTGAAATCTACTAGGCCAAAATCATGCTGCAGGCACACCAAGGTAGCACAGGACCACAGGTTTTACAAAAACACGCCATGCTGTGCTGCATTGATGTGAATGGGCACAATAAACAATAATGTGATTTCCAATGTCATGTGATTCTGTGCGACTCAAGTCGCATCTGAAATTGTACTAGTGTTAACCAGGCCTCACTCGTGTTTCTAATTGGATTCAGTTGAAAAAATCTCTCAATCCAGGGTGAAAGTTGTACAATTCTTGTGTCAAATTATTTATAAATCAACAGATTTTATTGTCACATTTTTCCACACATTTTGGTTAGGTAAATATATTATATTGCACACCTATTGTATTTATGCTTTTAAACCTGCATGGGGAAATTTTAAACTTTTCATATTATCAGTTTTCCCCTCTGTTAAAATGCCTGTTGGTTGCAAAAGATCAAGATGAAAGTTGCCACTTGGCTGATAGATTTATACTGAATTGATTTTTCTTCTGAGGAAAATCAACTAGGGGGTTGTCTAGAGCAGTGTTTCTCAACTCCAGTCCTCAAGGCGCCCCAACAGGTCATGTTTTCAGGATTTCCATTATTTTGCACAGGTGATTTGATCAGCTTCACTGCCTTAGTCATTACCACAGCCGTTTCATCTAAGGGAAATCCTGAAAACCTGACCTGTTGGGGCGCCTTGAGGACTGGAGTTGAGAAACTCTGGTCTAGAGCAGTGTTTCTCAACTCCAGTCCTCAAGGCGCCCCAACAGGTCATGTTTTCAGTATTCTCCTCAGATGAAACGGCTGTGGTAATTACTAAGGCAGTGAAACTGATCAAATCACCTGGTCAAAATAATGGAGAGCCTGAAAACATGACCAGTTGAGAAACATTGGTCTAGAGTGGTGAGTGAAGTGGATACTAGACTTATCATTGTTGCCTTGTCCATTTATAACTGGCCAGGTCAGAAAAGGATCATAATCCTTCAGATCCTTTAGAAATGAAATACCTTAATAGTATATTTTTTATTCATATGTTATTTCAAAGGGATCATTTAAAATGTTGCACCAGGCCCTTCGCTATGATTTTAAATTTTTGTTCTTTCCACAGACACAGTTAAATTTTTTTTTTTGCATATTTAGGTAGCAGTCTTGTAATTTGCTTGTACTCTAGTTACGCTAGTGGCCAGTGGGTGGAAAAAATGTGTGACCATGGTAAACCCATCCTTGATGAAAAGAATATGCAGACTTTGAGAATCAGCCCCAGGTTCCTAATTGACTTTTGATCGCCTTCAAAGCAGATAGGCCTTGTTCACACCATGTGCAGAGACCAACGGAAGCAGATGAAAAATGGATGTAAACTGACAAAGTCCATTTCCATCTGTTTGCCCATAGGAGTGCAAAAGACGGATGAAAAACTGACAAATGGAATACCTGTGTGAAAGGGACCAAACTTTACAAAAAATATTCTTGTACAATAAGTGCCTCTGTTCAAAGCTCTAGTTATTCATCCCTTATTAAACCTTACATTTCCCGATTGTTGCAAGAGATGCTCAAAACTGTTGCACTTTTTGCTTTTATCTGGTTGTGTTTGGCAACACCGACTTTAGACAACCACTTAAACCCAAGCTAAAAAGACCTGGTTAGTTTTACTAAATATGGATAGAGAAAATTGAGTACTGTCCGTGATACTTTTTTTATTTGCACTAACATACAATTTTTCAGGACAAGCCCCCTTCTTCAAGGTCCAAGCAGTACTGATTCACAAATTTTTAAGCAGAATGTTAAAGAAGAGAAAAAAAAAAAAAAGAGAAAACCAAACACATACAAATCAATGGTAATAAAGATAGCAGCAGAGTTAGTGAGATAAGACAGAGGGAGAGCTAGGGGGGAATGCAGGGGGGGGGGGATACTAATCACAGAGCGGTCGTAAAACTTTAGCATAATGTGTAAGGAAACCAATATCTAAATTCAGGCCATTATTCTTTGTGTCGTGCCGCTCTGTGATTAGTATCCCCCCCCCCCTGCATTCCCCCCTAGCTCTCCCTCTGTCTTATCTCACTAACTCTGCTGCTATCTTTATTACCATTGATTTGTATGTGTTTGGTTTTCTCTTTTTTTTTTTTTTTCTCTTCTTTAACATTCTGCTTTAAAAATTTGTGAATCAGTACTGCTTGGACCTTGAAGAAGGGGACATGCCCCGAAAGCTTGTCCTGAAAAATTGTATGTTAGTGCAAATAAAAAAAGTATCACGGACAGTACTCAATTTTCTCTGTCACAATTGCACTAATACGGCTACAATCAAATCAAGTACTAAATATGGATAAAAGTTTAACTTGCACTTTGTAAAAAAAAGTTCTGTATGCATATTATTTTGGAATGTTTTTGTTCTTACAAGAGTAAATGTCATCTCTCTTGCAGGGTTCCCTTAAAGGAGGGAACAGTGATTCCTGGATAAATCCCTTGTCCAAGCAGTTTTCAAACATGGGATTACTGGTAAGCTTTATAGTTGTGTTTTGTGTAGTAGGATTTTAGTTTAAAGCATAAGTAAATCTTCTGACCCCCACCAACATACAGTGTACACTTTTAACATATATGCTAGATCACTGTGTGACTATTTTTAAAGTGCACAATCTTAATCATACAGGACATGCAGACCTTTGGTTATGCTCCTTTACCATCAGGTGATAAGATGCTGGCAAAGTTTTTGGACACTCCCCCCCTTGGGTATTCCCCTATGACCCTACTCCCACAGCCCACCAAGTTTTCCTCCAAAGCCCTCTTCCCAATGAAGGGGCACCCCCACTCCTCAGGGTGGGGGGGGGGTGGTATCTATTACAGTTTGCCTCTCCCTGGGTCACAGACTTTCCAGACCTGTGTGTTCAATTGTTTATTTCAAAGGGGTACAAAATTGAGTCCCAAACTCTACCTCCTTACCTTTTTTTTTTTTTTTTTTTTCCCACTCAGAGCAACCAAAAATTGCCCAAGGACAATCAGATTTGCAAACTGTCCTAAACCATCTCTTGTCCCTGTGAGTAGTTGTGCCAGTACTTCCACAAGACAGGTTCAAAGGATTATATTCAAACTTGTTTATGGTACTAAAAGCCCAATGGGGATATTTGTCCTATTCTGGACTTAAAATCCCTCGACAAATATCTCCAAATTTCAGAATTTTGCAGTGAATTTGCAAGGTCGTTAATTGCCTCTCTGAGATACCTACCCACCAGCGCCAATTCTCCCTTGTCTGGTCAAAATGATAGAGCAAGAGAGGAAAGTGATGACTCTAATTGCACCAAACTGGCCCAGAAGGACCTGGTACACAGACATACAGCTTCTAGCAGATAATCCCTTACCTCTTCAAAAATAGGCAAGAACTTGCATCTCCATGGGTCTCAAAGTCTGTTATTCCTACCTTGCTAAAACCTAGAAAAGCCACTTCTAGGAAGATCTATTACCATACCTGGAAATCCTCCTTTGCCTGGTATTAACACAGGCACTCAAATCCCAGAGATTGTGCCTCACATTCTGGCCTTCCTACAATTAGGACTTTTAGGTAGGTCTCTACCTTGTTCATTCTCTTTCAAATACCTTTGGCTTCACTCTCCCCTTAAAGCTACAGCTTCAATCAACAGATCCCCTATTTTTCCTGTTCTCAAGACCATGGAAGGGACACCCTGCATTCCAGAGCAGTCTATCAATGATTCTTTTTTTTTTTTTTTTTTTTTTTTTCGTTCAACCTGCTAGTTGAATGAAAAAAAAAGACTCCATTTACAATACTCACATTCATTGTGGGTGGGAATATCTTCCCTCTGTGCCTTTGTATTGTGGGGAGACTTCCCCGCCTTCAGAATACATCGGTTAGCATTGCCAGCCATAGCCAGCATTGTGGATTATTCTGCAGCTGATTCTTCTGCAGATGAACCTTTCCGCTGCAAGGCTCTTGCAGCAGCACTTGTTGGGTCTGTTGACCTTTGTTGTTGGACTTGTTTACCTAGTTGCTGCCCACCTTTCTCATTCATTGCTTGGAACGCCCCAGGGTCTATAAAAGGGTCTTTGCCTGAGTCCTGTATGATTAGGGTTAGAGGAGTTTTGACTTGCCTGTAAATTTCATATCTTGCACTACAGTACATGACACAGGCCCCCCTGCCTTTCATTCCTTGGTTACTCTACATTTCTTGCTACAAACCTGAGGACTCAGAGTGGGGCAGGGTTATATGGGAGGCAAACAATGGGTATGTCTTTCAAAAGCATTTCCAGTGTTAAGTCATCTGAAGGTATGACCCTATAACCCAGGGTCTTAGCCTGTGTGCTGTACTGTATTCCAAGATATGGAATTTACTGGTTAGTCAAAATCCCTTATTTTTGTAGTTATACTCCCACTTCCTCCTAAAATGTCTGTTCTATGATTAATTGTACTGTAGTCCATATTTATATGACAGTTATAAAAACAATACTTGAGATAAATTGTCTCCAATTTTAAATTCATGGACAATCGCGTCATCATTTCTTCTCAAATGTTGTACAGAGCCAAGTGGATGACCCATCTCCCAGTAAGATGGACCACCCTGTTGGTAAGTCTTTCTGCCTTTTGTTTGTGTGATGCTTGAAAGTACTAAAGTTGCTGTAGTCCATATACTGTACTTTAAAAATATAAGAAATTAACAATTTTATCGTACATAGAGGGAAGTAGTAGTATTTGTAGATAATCTTAGAGTGGAGTTGTACTGCTGCCTTCATGATGTTGGAAAACACAAATTTTAAGCCAACACCCTGTATAACCCCACCTTCAACCATCACGCTTCAGCTTTTTGCTAGTATCTTTGGCCCTTGGATACTTAATCCTTGGTTGTGCAGAGAACAAATTTCTCCCAAATTTTTTTCTGTCTTTTTTTTTTTTTTTTCTTCAAAACTACACAGTGTAGTTGTTTTACTTCAAATAGAAGATCAAGTATTCATCAGAAATAACTCTTTGCGCTGCTATTTCAACACAAAAATATTAGAAAATACTACAACTGTCCATGCCTTACGTCACTCCCAAAAGTGTTTAACCACTGCAGCTCCAGAAGGTTCACCCCCCTTCCTGACCAGACCATTTTTTGCGAAAGGGCACTGCGTTGCTTTAACTGACAATTGCGCGGTTGTGCGACAGAGTACCCAAATAAATGGATGTTCTATTTGTGGGAAAAAGATTTCTTTTGGTGGTATTTGATCACTTCTGCAGTTTTTATTTTTTGCGCCATAAACAAAAAAAACTGACAATTTTGAAAAATTTCTGCTATAACACACATCCAATAAAAAAAAGTAAAAAATCGAATTTCTTCATCAATTTAGGCCAATATGTATTCTACTACATGTTTTTGGTAAATAAAATCCTAATAAGCGTATATATTGGTTTGCGCAAAAGTTTTATAAGGTAAATGGGTTCCCTGGGAATGCTTTCTTGCTGTGTGGGGGGTGGTTTAACTGTAGGAAGACAGATTTCCCTGTTCCTGCTTAGCAGAAACACAAGATTTCTGTCTTCCTCACTAGCAGAACGGCGATCTGCCTTGTTTAGACCGCCGTTCTGCCTCTCTCGGAGTGATCGCCGGGTTCCCATCGGACCCGCTGTGTCGAATCACAGTGAGAGCGGATCGCTAGCGGCACATGCGCGCCCCAAACCCCAAGAAAAAAATCTTGTATGTGATTTTGCACTTAAGGGCTGCCCTGCCGCTGGAATATGTACGTGGGTTAAGCGGTTAAAAAACAATACAGCGGGTAAAATAAGTATTTATGTTTCTAGGTATTTCTAAAGGTGCTATTGACATGAAATTTTCATCACACGTTTGTAAAAACCCATACAGTCTATACATACAAAGAAACAAATCTGTTCAGAAATGAAGTTATGGCTAATAAAATGGAATGACACAGAAAAAAAGTATTGAACGCATTAAGAAAGGGAAGATGCAAAAAGTCATGGAAAGCCAAGACATCAGATGAAATCGGTCTCAACTGATGGCCTATAAAAAGGTGTCGCCAATTATCAAGGTGTCACACAAGAAACCTCTCATGATGGGTAAAAGCAAAGAGCCCTCTCAAGACTTTTGCGATCTTATTGTTGCAAAACATAGTAATGGCATTGCTTACAGAAGGATTTCTATACTTCTGAATGAATGTTCCAGTGAGCACTGTTGGGGCTATAATTCAGAAGTGGAAAGAACATAATTTCACCAAAAACTGGCCACGACCAGGTGCTCCTCGCAAGATTTCTGACAGAAGAGTGAAAAGAATTATCAGAAGAGTTGTCCAAGAGCCAAGGACCACTTGCGGAGAGCTTCAGAAAGACCTTGAATTAGAACAGGGCTTGACAAATTTGCTTTGAACCTAGGAGCCAATTTTTTTTTTTTTAACTAACAAATCCTACGGATTTAACATGTGCCCGAAGGTGAAGTTATCCTTATCCTTTAACCCTTTCACAGCCAGAGCCATTTTTGCATTTTATGGACACATTTTAAAAATCATTTTAGGCCTGAAGATTACATAAATCCCCCAAACATATATTTTCTGAAAGCAGATTTCCTAGAGAATAAAATAGTGGTAGTTAAAATTTTTCACGTCACACAATATCACTGCAAAGGTCTAGGAAACGCACAACATTTCAGTAAAAAAAAAAAATAAAAGTTAATTTTAGGGGGCACAAAATCACAATAAATGAACCAATTTTTTGGTAAAATATAAAAGCCGTGGAGTAAATGGATACCCAACATGTCAAGCCTTAAACATGTCAGGACCCTTTATTTTTCCATAGGTGACGCTTTAAAAGTCATCAGTTTAGCGTCAAAAAGGAGGTTTGGTGTTAGAATTATTGCTCTCATTATGGTGTGCGCAGCGATATGCAACGTGGATCGCAATCAACATTTTCAGGCATAGGTGCGTGTGTACGTTCGTATATGTGAGGGTGGGTGGCCTCAAACCCTTTTTTTTGGGGGGGGGGGTGATTTTATGTGCTTGGGTGTAACTTTAATTTTTTACTGGGTGTGGGGAGCATTCAGGCGGCAGCCCAGGCGCCAGGTCAAAACTTGCAATTGCGACCTGGCGTCTGGGGTTTGTCAAACCTCAAATAAGCAGGTACAGTTGGTTCAAAGAAAACAATAAGTAGTGCACTCAATGGCCTCCTGTATGCATGCTCACCACGCAAGGCTTCATTGGTGAAGAAAAAGCTTGTTGAAGCTTGTTTAAAGTTTGCTGCACAACATTTAGACAAGCCTGTGAAAAATGGCAGAATGTAATCTGGTCAGATGAGACCAAAATTTAACACTTTGGATACCGTAATACACACCATGTTTGGAGGTCAAATGGCACTGCACATCACCCCAAAAACACCATACCAACAGTGAAGTTTGGAGGTGGGAACCTCATGCTGTGGATCTGTTTTTCACCATACGGTACTGGCAAACTTCATATCATTGCAGGAAGGATGAATGGAAAAATGTACCAAGACATTCTTGATAAAAATCTGCTGGCATCTACCAGGATGATGAAGATGAAATGAGGGTGGACATTTCAGCAAGACAATGATCCCAAACACAAAGCCAAGGAAACTCTCAATTGGTTTCAAAGAAAATAAAGCTGCTAGATTTAACCAGCCAATCACCTGACTTGAATCCAATAGAAAATATATGGAAATAACTAAAAATCAGAGTTCATAGAAAAGGCCTACGGAACCTTCAAGATTTGAAGACTGTGTGGAAGAATGGGGAAAAAAATCACACCTGAGAAATGAATGCGACTAGTTTCTACATACAGGAGGCGTCTTGAAGCTCTCATTATTAACAAAGGATTTTGTGCGAAGTATTAAATAAGTTTCAGTTACCTTGTTCAGTACTTTTTCCCTGTGTCATTACATTTTATTACACTTAACTTAATTTCTGAACTTATTTGTTTTGGTTTCTTTGTATTCATGGATTGCATGGGTTGTTGCCGACATGTGGTGAAAATGTCACTTCGATAGCACCTTTAGAAATATATTTACCTAGAAAAATTGTGACATGTTCAATACTAATTTACCCGCTGTAAAAGTAAATATGGTATAGTGCTATTACAACATCCAACTGAATTATAAATGTGAAAGTTAAATATAAAAAAAAAATTAAAACAGCCACATGAAATATTATCTCTCGTGTCTTCTATTAATACACATCCTTGAATATGTGATTTTATATTACATCCATTTCACTCATTCACCACCACCAGTTGTGCTGTCACCTGAAATACAGGTGCATTTAAAAAAAATTAGAATATCATTAAAAAGTTTATTTCAGTAATTCAGTTCAAAAAGTGAAACGCATATATTATATAGATTCATTACACATAGTGATACATGTCAAGCATTTCTTTTTTTTTAATTTGATGATTATAGCTTACAGCTAGTGAAAACTCCAGATTTAGTATCTCAGAAAATAAGAATATTACAGAAGACCAATAAAAAAAAAAAAAAGTAATACATAAATGTTGGCTTAATGAAAAGTATGTCCATGTACAGTATAGTATGCACTCAATACTTACTACTCAATTACTGCATCAATGCGGTGTGGCATGGAGGCAATCAGCCTGTGGCACTGCTGAGGTGTTATGGAAGCCCAGGTTCCTTTGATAGTGGCCTTCAGCTTGTCTGCATTGTTGGGTCTGGTGTCTCTCATCTTCCTCTTGACAATTCCCCACAGATTCTCTATGGGGTTTAGGTCAGGCGAGTGTGCTGGCCAATCAAGCACAGTGATACCATGATCATTAAACCAGATATTGGTACTTTTGGCAGTGGGGGCAGGTGCCAAGTCCTGCTGGAAAATGAAATCAGCATCTCCATAAAGCTGGTCAACAGAGGACAGCATGAAGTACTGTAGATTTTCCTGGTAGAGGGCTGCGCTGACTTTGGACTTGATAAAACACGGTGGCCCGACACCAGCAGATGACATGTCTCCCCAAATGATCACTGACTGTGGAAACTTCATACTGCAGCTCTTGCAACTTTGATTCTGCGCCTCTCCACTTTTCCTTCAGACTCTGGGTCCTTGATTTCCAAATCTTACTTTAATCCGAAAAGAGGACTTTGGACCACTGAGCAACAGTCCGGTCCTTTTTCTTCTTAGCCCAGGTAAGACTCTTCCGTCGTTGCTGGTTCAGGAGTGGCTTGACACAAGGAATGCGACAGTTGTAGCCCATGTCCTGGATATGTCTGTGTGTGGTGGCTCTTAAAGCACTGACACCAGCTGTAGTCCACTCCTTGTTAATCTCCCCCAAATTCTTGAATGGCCTTTGCTTCACAAATATCTCAAAGCTGCAGTTATCCCTGTTATTTGTGCACCCTTTTCTACCACACTTTTTTCTTCCACTCAACTTGCCATTAATATGTTTGGATACAGCACTCTGAACAGCCAGTTTCTTTAGCAATGACCTTTTTGTCAATGATGTCTTCTAGACAACAGTCTTCCCCTCTGATTGTGTAACCTACTGAACCAGACAGAAACCATTTAAAGGCTCAGGAAACTTTTACATGTGTTTTGAGTTAATTTGCTGATTAGAGCGTGACGCAATGAGTCTACAATATTGAACTTTTTCACAATATTCTAATTTTCTGAGATGCTGAATTTTGGGTTTTCACTAGCTGTAAGCCATAATCATCAAAATTCACAGCAAGAAATGTTAGAACAATGTCACTCTGTGTATAATGAATCTACATAATGAGTTTTACTTTTTTTTTTTTATAGAGGGGGGACATAGAAAGCTAAGATTAAGAAGGGTTCACCGTATAATTTAGCAGATATAAAAACATATCTGCCCTGAGGGCCTGTGCATATCTCTCCTGGCTCAAAGTGCATGGATTTTGCAATCAAAATAGATACACCTCTGGAATGGGATGTAAACATCGAGTGAAACGCCCATCCTACCCAGGGGCGACGTAGGGCCATCTGTAGCTTGCCATCTATATGGGTTTCCACCAGTGCTATTATATCAGCCCTCTGTTTCTTAAGGAATGCGAGGGTTGCCGACCTCTTAAGCGGTTCACGCAAGCCCCTCACATTCCAAGTAAGAAATTTTATAGATGCCATATGGAGTTCTCACAAATCAATTTCAGTATTAAGGTGTGTATCCTGACCCTCGCAAGTACCTTTACACAAAAGTTATGTATGAGTATGTAGAGTACTACAAAATAAAACAGCAAAGACAAATTTTCAATATTATTCAAAAAGCTATATTGCTTCAAAATGCGTGGACATAGTATTTCTTGCATTTTAAAAAGTAACTTGAACATTTTCCCTCCCCTCTCCCTCCCGGCCCTGCACTGACCCCAACCTGTGCGGGCATACTTCCCAAACAAAACTGAAATTGAAACCCGGGAAAAAAACAGTCAGCTGCGTTTGAAATAAAAGAAAAAACCAGGGTAGCCGTTGGGTTTTGGAACCCGGGGTAATCATATCCCACAAAATCGTGTATAAAGAAAATAGTTGCGTGAAGTCTCTGGGATAGATAAATGTGTGTAAATGTAGTTGGACAGCTTCATTCCAGGTTCGGTGACTGATTTCCCTAAAGGTGCGTGGGGCAAAGTCACGCTGCACCATACATGCGTTTTGTAGGACTATTACTGACCCGAGGCTCCGGTCGTCAAAAAAATAATAAGTAATAATATGTAGTTTCTCCTGAGGTATTTGGGGCAAAGTCCCTCACGTTGTAAGAAAAGAGGCCCATGATCCCCTGCCGCAGTACACGGCCATATGCTGCATTTGTTGGGTTATTCATTCTCTTTCCTGTTATCTCGGCGCTCCAGCCAGGCGATGGTATCTTCAGGGGTTTCAAAGAAAACTGCTCGGCCGTCATCCTCCACACGAAGGCGTGCGGGGAATAACATTGAATATTTAAGATTCTTGAGGCGCAGGCGCCTCTTGGCTTCGGTGAAATTTTGTCTGCGTTTCTGTACTTCAGTGGAAAAATCAGGGAAGATGGCCACCTTGACGTTGTCAATGGGTATATTACCTTTCAACCTTGCCATGCGCAGCGTTGTGTCGCGGTCTTTATAATTTAGCAATTTGGCAATAAATGTTCGAGGTGGGGCACCTTGTGGGTGGCGGCCTAGCGGGCATACGATGCGCTCTCTCGACAGCAAACGTGGGCGAAAATGCCTCCCTGCCATACGTTGTAATTAGTAATTGCTCCAGGAAAGTTGTAGGGTCTTTCCCCTCCATCCCCTCTGGTAGGCCAATGAAGCGAAGGTTGCACCTACGAAGCCTGTTCTCCATGTCATCTTGCTTTGCCAAAAGTTGATTGATCTGGTATTGCATGCGTTCAGAGGTAGTCTGTAATGGCGGGATCGCGTCCTCCACTTCTCCTAGTCTTGTTTCAGATGTCTTAACACGCTCCTTAAGCTTATGCAGGTCTTGTCGGACCAGGGAGACATCTACCTTCACCTCCTCAATTTTGGTCGTGAGAGCGGCCTGGAGTGCAGAGATGGCTTCCAGCACTCTATCCGTGTCTGCACCCGCCACCTCCCTCCCCTCCGATGCGGTGCCGCTAACTTCCCCCAGGTTGTCTTTATCCTGTCGGCGGTACTTATCAAGTTTGGCAGCCGTGTCAGACTTGGGTTTCGTCGGTGCCATGACTGTTAGTAAGAGGCGGCAGATGTAGCTGGTTAGGCGGTTGCGGAGTTGACACAGAGGGTGAGCTGGGGGGGTTTGGAGGTCAAGAACAGAAAGTTAATCGCCACTCGTATCGCCTAGGAGAGGACCTGAGACCCCGTTCACCCCCGATGGATCCGAGTACCCCCAGAAGACTTGGGCAAAGACCATGTTTTGGCGGGCAAGGGCGCTGGGATTGTCAGCTGGGATTGTCAGCCATGGTTCAAATCAAGCAGAGGAGAGATGGGAGGGTCAGGGGTGTCCAATATAGAGTATCAAAATAGGTGCCACTCACCTGGAGGCTGCAGAGATCATCTGTATGTCCAAGCACTTTGGTGTCCCTGGAGAAGTTGCAGGGAGCAATAGATGGGCTTAATGATCCACTTTACTTGGCGCAGATTCCAGGAGGGATGGGTGTATTGCTGGTGAAGAGGCCAGGAGCACCAAGATGGCCGCCAAAACTAGGCTGAAATCACGGCCCGGGTCTGCGGCTGTCGCTGTGTGTAGGAGCACTGTTCAGATCAGACTCCCAGGGAGAATCCGGTGTAGCAGGATCAGCATTTGGTGGGGAAGTCAAGTACCAGAGGGGCCAGAGTTCAACACCTTTGGAGGGGCCGGGAGGAGCAAGATGGCCGCCGGAGCCCAGGACCAGGCCGAAGCCGCGGCCTGGATTTAAGCCTGCCGCCGTACAGGAGGGTACCACTCCATCTAAATCCCTGCCCGGAAGCCCGCAGAGCAGGGTCTATGTGCGGCAGGAGGTCCAGGCACCAGGGGAGCCAAGAAGGAGAACAGACGAGGGGGCCGGGTGGAGCAGGATGGCCGCCGGAGTCGACTAGGCCGAAGCCGCGGTCTGTATTTGTGGCTGCTGCCGCGGAAGAGCGCCGTGCCGTTCGGAGCTCCCGTCTGATCAAAAGCCTGCTGATTCAGGTCTGTATACTTGTAGGGTCCCCAGGAGGTATATCTGGCTGCTCAGGAGATTGTTGAAAAGCAGGATTAATTTGGATGCAGGAGTATTGGACGGAGCTCGGGTCTTCCACGTCCTACTCCATGCTGTAGCAGGCCACGCCCCCCATGAGTTTTACTTTTTAAATTGAATTTCTGAAATAAATTGACTTTTTGATAAAATTCAAATTTTTTTGAGATGTACCTATATATAACCCTCATACACTGAAAGGTCACAAAACGCTTATGTCACTTTCAAATGCGATTAATCCTTCCTGCATGGCCTCCTATACTCCACTCAGATCCACCAGTATGGTTCATTTTAATGGTCCTGTCCATCTCTAGCGTCCTCCGCTCTTTACCCTCCAAACTATAGTGTCACTATAGAACAAAACAAACGCTTTATAGTGCTTTACTGGTAAAATAAAGCTTTGTTTCAAACCCACCATATGACTAAAACTCACATTATAAGGTGCTTTACAATGCACCCATAGATGCAGCAGCAAAACAAGAACTGCTAATAATACAGTCAATGATACATGTAGCACAATTATTGAATGGGCATATAGTGTGCTGATATAATCCAAAGCCATGTCTGATGCGGTTTGTTACCAGGACACATGACTTCCTCAGGGGGAATTTACCTGGATGACGGCCTTTTCCCTTTTACAGTCCTAATCATCGGCGCCAATTTACTGGAGACGAAAAATATATCATGCACCTTATTGATTCTACACCATGGAGTATTTGTTGTTAATATCTCAATCCACATTTCTCTTATTCATTCTCTCCAGCACCTTTTTTGATAGACCAAAGGCAATAATTTGGGTGCTATCCTGTTTTGCCTCATCATAGCCACCTGCATTACTGCAGTGGGGCAGGGGAATTATTTTTACACATAGGGCCAGGCAGGTTTGTACTGTTTTTTTGTTTTTTTGGGGTTTTTTTTTTTACCCTTAATAAATGAAATCCTCATTTAAAAACTGTAATATTAAAATGTATTTGTTGATCTGAATCATTTTAAGTGTGAAAAATATGCAAAAAAAGAAATAAATTGGGAAGGGGGTAAATACTTTTACACACTAGCGTATTTGATCCCCTGCTGATTTTGTACGTTTGCCCACTGAATAAGAACAAAAAAAAAATCTGGAAAAGCACATTTCAAAAAAGTTATAAATTGATTTGCATTTTAATGAGTGAAATAAGTATTTGACCCCTTCGCATAACATGACCTTAGTACTTGGTGGCAAAACCCTTGTTGGCAATCAGAGGTCAGACGTTTCTTGTAGTTGGCCACCAGGTTTGCACACATCTCAGGAGGGATTTTGTCCCACTCCCCCACTCCTCTTTGCAGATCCTCTCCAAGTCATTAAGGTTTTGAGGCTGACATTTGGTAACGCAAACCTTCAGCTCCCTCCACAAATATTCTGTGGGATTAGGGTCTGGAGACTGGCTAGGATGCTCCAAGACCTTAATGTGCTTCTTCTTGTGCCACTCCTTTGTTGCCTTGGCCATGTGTTTTGGGTCATTGTCATGTGGTACATGGCCCCACGTCCATCGTCCCTTTGATGCGGTAAAGTTGTATTGGGGTCATAGGCAGCATTCCTCCTCCTCTTCCAAACACAGCGAGTTGAGTTGATGCCAAAGAGCTAGATTTTGGTCTCATCTGACCACAGCACTTTCACCCAGTTCTCCTCTGAACCATTCTGATCATTAGCAAACTTCAGGCGGGCTTGTACATGTGCTTTCTTGAGCAGGGGGACCTTGCGGGCACTGCAGGATTTCAGACCTTCACGGCGTAGTATGTTACCAATTGTTTTCTTGGTGACTATGGTCCTAGCTGCCTTGAGTTTGACAAGATTCTCCTGTGTAGTTCTGGGCTAATTACTCACCGTTCTCATGATCATTGAAACTCCATGAGGTGAGAACTTGCATGGAGCCCCAGACCAAAGGAGATTGACAGTTACTTTGTGTTTCTTCCATTTTCCATAATCGCACCAACTGTTGTCGCCCTCTCACCAAGTTCTACAATCTTGAGAAGGTAAATTGGGTATCTGGCGCTCCAGGAGGCAATGGCCTTAGTTTGTAATAATGTATATTTGATTAGTCAGTCTTTAGGTAAAAACAAAGTTGGATCACATTAAGGGGGTGATTTAAAAAGAGGCAGCCATCCTCGGAGTGTGTCCAGCAACTCTGCATAACATATAAAAGAAACGGGGGGGGTCTCTAAGTGTAGTATTAAAACAGTATCATTTATTGCACAAGATTAAAAACACTTACAAGATATAAGTGGGAGTCATGTTCCTCATGAGTATAGAGTCCTGGCAGTTCTACTGTGTCCCACAAGCTCCTCGCACAATCTGGGTAGCTGGGAAAGGTTCTGGTGTGGTGATGTGCTGAATAGCTGTACATTCAGGAAAACCAGGAAGTAGCTCCATGCTGTCCAGCTTGAACCAGAAGCGGAAAGGATGTCACCAGCAGGGGGCGGGAGGAAGGGGTCAGGACTGTCTCTGTGGAATGAAAGGCTACGCGCTCAGAGCTCACAGCTCCTTCTACTGGCCTGTTGTTCTCTAGAGCATCCTTAAATACACTCTCCTGGGCATGATGTCTGCAGCCGTAGAACTACAACGGTCAGCGAACCAAAGGAAATTCAGAAAAATAGTAGATAATAGTTGGGCTTACAAAGGTTAACCGCTGATCTGCATATGTGTGGTCATGCATTATACAAAGATACAAAAATACATTTTATGATGTCTCTCTTACAAATATATGAATTCTGTACATAATGTCATTCTTACATATTTGCTCTGTTTTGCATAAGCTGTCAGCCTTTGTAAGCCCAACTATTTATTATCTACTATTTTTTACGAAATTCCTTCATCCCATTGCCTTTAGTCCGCTGACCGTTGTAGTTCTACGGCTGCGGACCTCACGCCCAGGAGAGTGTATTTAAGGATGCTCTCCTCCGGAGAACAGGCCAGTAGAAGGAGCTGCGAGCTTCAAGCGGATAGCCTTTCATTCCACGGAGACAGTACTGACCCCTTCCTCCCGCCCCCTGCTGGTGATATCATTTCCGGTTCAAGCTGAACAGCATGGAGCTGACTACTTCCTGTTTTTCCTGAATGTACAGCTATTCAGCACAACATCACACCAGAACCTCTCCCAGCTACCAGGATCGTGCAAGGAGCCTGTGGGATGCAGTAGAACTGCAAGGACTACATACTTATGACGAGCATGACTCCCACTTATACCTTGTAAGCGTTTTTAATCTTGTGCAATAAATGATACTGTTCTAATACTACACTTAGCGAGGCGCCCCCTTTGTTTCTTTTAGCTCTTTGGTCTTGGCCATGGTGGAGAGATTGGAATCTGATTGATTGCTTCTGCAGACAGGTGTCTTTTTTATACAGGTAACAAGCTGAAATTAGGAGTGCTCCCAATATCAGCTCATTGCCTGTATAGAAGACACCAGGGAGCCAGAAATCTTGCTGATAGGGGATCAAATATTTATTTCACTCATGTTTTGCTTGCGTCTATCTATCAAGGTTCCTCTGTGGCATAAGCAAGGAAGCTGAGATTTCTATACAAAACTATTACAATCTTAGGAATACAATACAAGACTGACAGATATCTATAACAAGTAAAAATGCCTAGCAAATGAACAACCTATGGTCTAACAGTACAAATACACTTAAAAGTTACTTATCTTCTGTTACTGTATGTTCGTGATCTCCATTGGCAAAGATGCTTCTTGGACACCAGGCAGTGTTCTTGTATCATGAGTGGCGACTTCTGATCTTCAAAGCATGATGGTGTGTGTGTGTCCCTACTCACCCCTTTTATGTGTCAGGCTGTTTGCCATAGTTACCAAACAGAAAACATGCCTGTTTACTGTAACTGTAGAAACAATGGACTGTTGAAAACGCTATCTACGTACCCATTGTCTAATCGAGCCAACACCTGACAGTAATCTAACAGTCATTCTTTCAGTTTGAGAGCTGAAAAAGACCTCAAACAACTAAATCTTTCTTGTGTACTGTACCAATAGAGACAATTGCCTGTTAATTGAACTGTCAATTGAATACAACAATGATATATACCCCCATTGTATAAAACAGCATTTGTTTGAGAAATCTACTCAAGCCAAAAACTGACAATATCTCTATGACCAACCACTATTGTGTAATGTTATGTCCATGTATCGTAAGTCTGATTAATAAAAAAAAAATCATATTGTAACAGACACAACACATTCCGCCCTATTTTTTTTTTTTTCCTTTCACACTCCATACAGAAAATCACTTCATTACTATGAAAACTCATTTTAAACATTAATTTTCCTTGAATGCAACACCTCCCATATTTCTGTCATTGAAAAGGTGTTTCAGTCTTTAAAAGTTCATTAGAAAGTCCATTCTAAAGTTCTTTAGAAACAAGTCCAGGCTTGTAATACATCAAAGGCCTTGCTCTCCACAGCTCTTGCGATCTTCCGTCATTCTTTCCATCATGTAACCACTTTTCTCTGGTCTTCCTATGGATCAAATCGGAGTCAGACTGTGGAGTGGAAAACAAAGCGGATTATCTGTTCCTTCTAATACATAAACAGTAGATCCATCCAGGCCCTTCAGCTAAAATCTCTCCTCTAAGTGGCTTCTTGCCTGTATATCTGACTAACACTTTGCCCCCCGCCTGTACCCACTTCTGACCCTCCCAAAGAACATCAATAGGGAGGAGAGGAAATATACTGATATTTCCCAGAAGATCACTGCCGTTTATTTTGGAAGGTTTGCTGTTATGTAGCCTCACTTTCCACTCTTGCTGAGAAGTATCCACTAACCAGTCAGAGTCCCAGCCACTGTTTTGAAGCTCATCTGTCAATGCAAATGTAACTTCAAATCTTCCTGCCAGATTCCCTCTCATTCCTAGATAGGCTTCAGCTTCAGATGCGTCACTCTTGGTTTCTATGTCATAGGAAGCAACAATATGGTATCTGTTAAGCCCTGTTCTTTCAGGAACCTTACATAAATACTGAACACTGCACTCCAGCTGTGGAATCTGTGCCCCAGCCCCTACCATCCTCTCATATGGTGTGCTTTTGGCTATTGGCCTAGAATTTAACAACATGACTGCCTGTGTGAGGACCCGATCCCACCCCCTTAGCGTATGTGTGGGTGTAAGTGTATCTGGTCCTTCAATAGCCCATTGTATCTTTCAATCAAACCAGCTGCCTGTGGATGGTATGGGATGTGGCACAACCAGTACACTCCAGAATCTTTGGCCCACTGCTGTACTGTTGATCCAGTGAAGTGTGAGCCGTTATCACTTTGGAATTGTTTGGGACAACCATAAGCAACGACAAGTTTCTGGAGCAGTTGAAGCATTGCGGCTCGATCTGCACGTTTGCAAGGATGAACAAGCATAAGTCCTGAATAGGTGTCCACTGCAGTGCAACAATATATCTAAGTCCATTATTTCCCTGGGGCAGGGGACCGATGAAGTCAATCTGCCAGATCTCTGTAGGCCTCTCACCCCTCTTAATCGACCCGGTGGAGTACTTTTGCAATGGCCATTGTCGCACTTCTCCACACACTGTACAGTTCCCTATTACAGTCTTTATCATGTCCATGGATATAGGCAATCCTCTCTGCTGTGCCCATTCATATGTTGCTTTCTGCCCCAAATGTACAGATTGCTTGTGGGCCCAGTTGGCCAAGTTCATCAAGACAGGATCAACTGGCACAACTGCCTTCACTTTGGTGATTTAATCTGCAACTCTGTTATAGTTCTCAAAGTCTGGGACTAGGGGCACATGTGCATCAACATGCCCCTCTTTTATGGTGCGGGAGTGAGCTTCCTTTCAAGATGTAGTCCCAAACTTCCTTGCCTCTCCACACCACCTTTCCATGAATCATCCATTCATTGGACTTCCACGTGGGCATCCAAGTTGTCAGTCCTTTAAAAAACGCCCAGCTGTCAGTGTAGATAGTGACATGGGAAGAAGGATCCTCCTGAAGAGTCATCACCACAGCTTTCAACTCTGCATACTGACTTGACCCTCCAATTCCGGTCTCCTGCAGGACTGTGTCTGTACTTGGGTTGTAGGCTGCTGCTGTCCATTTACGTCCAGACGAGGTGGCTATGGCCGAACCATCGGTGAACCATGCTGACTCCTTCATGTCTTCTGACAGAGACTCAAAGGGTGGAGCCTCTTGAATGGGGGATGACTGCAGCACAGGAATTTCTTCTTCTGGCCGGGTGCTGGTAAAAGTAACAATCCCTGCCAACTGTTTTGAAATGTCTGTAACATCCCCAGCAGCAATACCCCTTCTTTCTTGAAGGTACCACTTCCATTTCATCAGTGTCTGGTTCTGGGCTACAGCTGCCCTAGTGGTCAGTCCATTATCTCTCACCCATCCTGCTATTGGCAATGCAGTATGGATGGTGACTGTCCTTTCCTGTAATGGTCTCTACATGTTGAAGTGCTGTGTAGGCCCCAAACAGGTACTTCTCTAGGGGCGTGTATCTCTTCTGTGCCCCTGTCAGTTGTTTGGACCAAAATCCAATGGTTATTGCTCTCAGTCCTTTCTTTTCATTTGGCTGCCACAAACTCCAAGATATGATACCATTCTGCTCCACTTCATTCAGCTGAAATGGTACTCCTTGTCTCACAGGTCCTAATTCCTGATGCTGCAAAATAGCTTCTTTAGCAGCCAGGAATGCAGTCCACTGCTCTGAACCCCATGAGAATTCAGTCCTTTCTGGTGACATTATATATAGGCCTCAGAATCAGTCCAAGATGTGGGATGAACGATCTCCAGAACCCCACAACTCCAATGAACTTCTGTGCCTCCTTTTTGGTAGTAGGGGGCGACAGCGCCTGGATAGTTTGCCCAACTGTCTCTGGAATTTTCCTCTGCGGCCCAGTCCACATCATTCCCAGGAATTTCACTTCCGTGGCAGGTCCTTGGACTTTGTCTTTGTCGATAGCCCACCCTCTGTTCTCCATGTGATGTATCAGAAGTTGCAGTGCTTCAGTTACATCTTCTTTTGTTCCAGAGATCATGATGTCATCAATGTAGTGGAGCACAGCGACTTTCAAACTCGAGGTACTTAAATCTCGGGCAATCAGTCCATGACAAATCATTGGAGAATGAACATAGTCTTCTGGAAGCATGGTGAAAGTGTACTGGTGGCCGTCCGACACTATAGCAAAGTGATCTTGACATTCTGGGTCTATTAAAATTGAAAAGAAAGCATTAGCCAGGTCTATCACAGCATGATATTCTCCTGCATCTTTAGCAAATTTCTCAACAATTGAGATCATATCTGGTACAGCTGACTTCAATAGAGGTGCCACTTTGTTTAGACCTCTGTAATCCACAGCCATTCTATATGTCCCATCAGGTTGCTTTACTGAAAACACTGAAGACAAGAAAGGACTTACAGCAGGTCTAAGGATCCCTACTCTCAACAGTTCTTGAATAGTCTCCCCAATTTCTTTGTGGCCTCCAGGAAGTCTGTACTGCTTGAGACAGACTGGCTTCTCTGGTGGAGGAATGTAGACAGGGGTCCATTTCGCATGACCTCTGACCACAGCCTTCACCTCCCTTACCAGATACGCTTTATCAGGATACCCGATTGAGAATGTACCTGTTTAAGTCTGAATTGACTGACCTTGAAGTACATCCATCCCAAGAATATTTTCAGGTAACTCTGATACCAAAACATTTGTCATAAATCCTGATCCCTTGCCAATAGCCAATTTCACACGTATCCTAACTGCTGGTGTAGTGTGCCCTCCCAAACCTTCTACATAAATCAATTCTCCTTCGTGATGGGAAGGGTTTCCTTGCAAAAGTGTAACTTCAGCTCCGCTATCAACTAAAGCCATTACATGTGTAGGAGAAGATGACTTCCCCCACCATACAGTGACAGGTGCATATGGGCGTCGGTCTCCTGCTGTCACTGCCCTCATGGCTATTACAGGAGACTCACCTTTCCTTCATAAAGGATAAGGAACCTCCCAATCCCCTTTTCTGATTTTCTCTAACTCCTCCCCAGGATAAAGGGATTTGGGTTTGGGTTCATGTTCAGTTTTGGAAATTGGTTTGGGGCTAACAGGAGGGGTCTGTTCTAAGTCCAGGCTGATGTTATCTTCACTAGGAGTAGTGTTTCTAACCCTGACAGTTTTCCCTACTAAATGTTTCCACCTCTTCAGCATTTCTGCAGTAGAAATGCCATCTATCTCATCTTTAGGTACTCCTGTCTTTAATAGGTCCACCCACATTTGTTTCCTAGAAATAACTAGCCTGGTTTTCTCTTCACCTCCTGTCTTCTCTACCCCATTCCCTTTCTTCTCTCTTCTTTTCTGCTTGTATTCTTCCTGTCTGGCATTAACCTTATCTACTGCCCTGACATGTTTTGTTTTAGTCTCCTCTAGCTCCCTCAACTGGCTTAAAAGGGTTGTGGCTTCATGAATCTTGCTGTTTAATCCCAGGCCTCCCAACAAGGACAATAATGGAGCCCTGAGATTAAATGGCGCAGACTTCATCAGCTTACAGCGCAGAGCAAACGTAAAGGGTTCCATATCTGGACCCATCCATTCTGGAAACGTATTTAATCCGGTTATACAGCCCATCTCACATATCCTGGAAAAACCCTCTCCTATTGATCTCCATGAGTAGGTATTTTCCAGGTCAGTAGGACTAGCGTATACTCTGACTATTCCATCTCTCACGAGGTCTAACAGTGAAAAATTTTTGCTAAACTCTCGGGCTTTTCGCATTGCCTGACGCAATTGTGGATCATGGGTTAACACTCCCATAGTCACTGCTTCCTTACCTGACAAAACAACACTGTCCGCCCCTTCATCCCATAAGCGTAAGAGCCACCTCACTAGGGGTTCCCCAGACCTTTGTATTGTTTTGCCAGCTCATGGAGTTCAGTTTGTGTAAACTCCCGTACTTCTTCAAATTCAACATCTCTGGGGTTGCAATAATGCACCTCCCCATCTGCCATATCCTCTCTATCATGTTGCCGTTTCCTATGCTTAGTAATGAGAGGTCTGGCATACTTTTTCTTTTGCACTAGCAGATCATCATGCGAAATATCAAACTCTATCTCCTCATCTTCACTATCGTTTGAGGAAAGCACATCTTCACAATCCCAATTTTGGGATGTGACAATGGCTCGTACCATGGCTTTATTAACAGGTTTATGGCCCTTCCTTTTGATTTGGTCATGAGGGCTGCACACCGCTCTTGCAAATCATCAGCCCTACTAGCAGTTGAACGCACACACTCTGAAGCAACTGCTAGCTGGTCTTTTAATACCATAACTTCTGCCTCTGCCTTCTCCCTTTTCTGTGATTCAGTGTAAATAGCATTAAGGAAATACCAGCCCACTGTGGACACTGTCCTCTTCTCTTTTTTACCTAAATCCAACCCCTTAAGGCTAAAATCTACAAAATGATCTGGGACTTTATCACCCCAAGTCAGCTTCAAGGGAGAAGCATACTTCACAAATTGTTTAGCAAGAGGTTCCCACTCATTGTCTCTGGCCCAGATAGGTAAGCTGCACACTTCCTTCTGGCCACCAGAACCCTCTGCAGCCTTGCTTTTCCTAAACAGCTTACGCAGCATTTTACCTAGCACAAGTTACACAACACACTACAGAAAAAACGGGTCTGCTTCAATTGAACTATAGCACAGACCGCGGCACGAGCCCCCAAAAGTTTTGCTTGCATCTATCTAGCAAGGTTCCTCTGTGGTATAAGCAAGGAAGCTGAGATTTCTATACAAAGATGCTGTACATACAAAACTATTACGATCTTAGGAATATAATACAAGACTGACAGATATCTATAACCCCCATTGTATAAAACAGCATTTGTTTGAGAAATCTACTCAAGCCAAAAACTGACAATATCTCTATGACCAACCACTATTGTGTAATGTTATGTCCCATGTATCGTAAGTCTGATTAATAAAAAAAAAAAAAAGTCATATTGTAACAAACGCAACACAACTCATTAAAATGAAAATCAATTTATAACTTTTTTGAAATGTGTTTTTCTGGATATTTTTGCTGCTGTTCTGTCTCTCACTGTTAAAATAAAACTACCATTAAAATTAGACTGATCATTTTTTTGTCAGTGGGCAAACGTGCAAAATCAGCAGGGGATCAAATACTTTTTTCCCCTCACTGTGTGTATGTATATACATATACAAAAGCCTTGGGATGCCTGCCTTTACACGCATTTGAACTTTAACGGCATCCCAGTCTTAGTCTGTAGGGTTAAATATTGCGTTGGCCCACCTTTTGCAGCTATAACAGCTTTAAATCTTCTGGGAAGGCTGTCCACAAGAATTAGGAGTGTGTCCATGGGAATGTTTGACCATTCTTCCAGAAGTGCATTTTTGATGCCATGCACTGATGTTAGACAAGAAGGCCTGGCTCCCAGTTTCCACTCTAATTCATCCCAGGGGTGTTCTGTCGGGTTGAGGTCAGGACTCTGTGCAGGCCAGTCAAGTTCCTCCACCCCAAACTCGCTCATTCATGTCTTTATGGACCTTGCTTTGTGCACTGGTCCAAATCATTTTGGTGGAGGGGGGATTATGGTGTGGGGTTGTTTTTCAAGGGTTGGGGTTGGGCTTGGCCCTTAGTTCGGTGAAGGGAACTCTTAAAGCGTCGGCATGATATTTTGGACAATTTCATGCTCCCAACTTTGTGGGAACAGTTCCCCTTCCTGTTCCAACATGACTTGCTACACCACGGTAAACAAGGCATTGTACCAAAATTCTTGCTTGCAATTTCAAAATGACCTTTATTTTTTTTCTTAAACTGGTAAATTTTCTCAATTTAACCACTTGACCTCTGGATGATTTACCCCCTTCTTCATGACCAAGCCATTTTTTGCGATACGACACGGCGTTACTTTAACCTCCCTGGCGGTATTCCCGAGTCTGGCTCGGGGTGGAATTTCAGAACCAAAAGCGGTAACCCCGAGCCAGACTCTGGATAGCATCATAGGATCCAGGAAGAGCTTACTTACCTTGTCCCCTGGATCCTGCGATGTCTCCCCGCAGTGTGAGCGGCTCGTCCTCCGCTCGATTCATTACGGAGCCGAGCTCCGTTCCCACTGCGAGCGTTGCGACGCACGGGGACGGAGAACGGCGCCAAATTCAAAAAGTGAAACGCACACAATACATACAGTATACTGTAATCTTACAGATTACATTGCTGTATAAAATTATTTCACATCCCTTTTGTCCCTAGTGGTTTCTCCAGTGGCCTGCATGCAGTTTTATATTATAAAAACTGTTCTTTCTGCCTGGAAACTGGAGATTGTCTATAGCAACCAAAACCATCCTTTTACATCACAAGTGGTTTTAGACTAGCTAGAAAACAGTGATAATAAATTAGAATCACTCACAGAATTGAGCGATAGTGATTTGTGGGGAGATCTGTCATCAAACACTGAAAAGTAATGACCGCAACAATTCTGCAACTGAGCAAATTTCAGTGTTTTTGATTTGATTACATTATTGAATAATTTTTTATTATTATATTATTATTTGGTATAATTATTTATAGTTATTTATTATATTATAATCTATGATTTCGTGTTTCAAACTTTATCATACCTGAGATGTCTACTAGACTCTGGTTTGGACAGATTTAAGTGCGTTATTCCTAAGAATTACAGGCCTATAATATAAAACGGCAAATTTCCATGCAAAATAATGGTACTGCTTTCAGCATCAAAAATATGAAATAATCATACCTCCAGGGAGGTTAACTGACAATTGTGAGGTCATGCAATGCTGTTCACAAATTAAATTTATATCATTTTTTACCCACAAATAGAACTTTCTTTTGGTGATATTTGATAATTTACTGCGTTTATTTTTTTGCACTATAAACAAAAAAAGACGGACAAGTTTGAAGATAAAAATAAAAAATAATTTTCTGCTATAAAACACAAAAAAAAAAATTGAAAATATTCTGCTACATTATTTTGGTAAAATAAATCCCAATAAGTGTATATTATGGAATATTTTTTTATTTTTTTATTAGTAATGGTGGCGATCAGCGACTTATAGCAGGACTGCAATATTGCGGCGAACATTCTCACACTTTTTGGGAACCAGTGACGCTAATACAGTGATCAGTGCTAAAAATATGCACGTCACTGTACCAATGACACTGGCTGTGAAGGGGTTAACATCAGGGGCAAACAAAGTGTTAAACAACCAGTGTTTTTGTGAACTGTGTGAGGTGCTTTTACTAGTGGAAGAGATGGAATTTATTCCCTTCTGTAGGGAACTCCATCCCTTCCCCTTGGCAGAACTGCGATCTGCCTTGTTTAAATAGGCAGATCACAGTTCTGTGTCTCTGCCTGACAATGGGTGGGTGGCGGCGGACATCGAGTACCTGACACCCGCTGATCAGCTTCCGCTGTGTGTAGTAATTGTGTGTGTATGTATTTTTTATTTTTTTTTATTTTTTTGGTTGTACTAGATGGACTTGTGTCTTTTTTCAACCTGACTAACTATGTAACTTTATATACGTGATCCAGCACACAGCTGCCGCCCTGTAGCAGGAAATCTGCTATAGGGCAGACGGCAAGCGGTTAACCACTTGCCGATCTCCAGCAGTACATTTACTGCTGGCAGACAGCTCCCCTAGGCTTAGCGACGTACCTATATGCCGCTGTGCACATGCATACTGCGCACATCCCCTGGGGCATGCAGTGGCATGATCTGTGGTGCTTGGTATTGGGCCCCTGTGAGCTCCAGATATCTCGTGATCACATAGCACATAGTAAACAATAGTCATGAATGAAATCCATTTATGACATGTTTACTACTGTATGTGATCTGTGATTGGTCACCAGTGATCACCTAGTACCTGGGCCAATCACAGCACCCTGTACCATGCGATAGCTGTGGCCCAATCACAGCATCACAATAGTAAACTATGAGTCATGAATGAAAGCCATTCATGACCATTCAAACGATTGCTGTTATAGTGATCATCGTTGTAACAAGCAATCAGTTTAAAAAAAAAAAAATCCCTGATCACCCCTCAAGAGTAGTACATCGAACTTGGGGCTGCAACTAACGATTTTCATTATTTATAATTTGGCCGATTGTTGTTTCGATTGATCAGAAAAAAACTCAAAAGTGTGGCATATAATTTAGTTAATATGTAAAGTTTTAACAGACAATTTATTCTTGAATATCTATATTCTGTGGTAAATATAAATAACCAGCTATATGGTTAGGGAACAAAATATCTGATCTCATACATATCAGAGTCAGATCAAAATTTTAGTTATAAAGGAAAAAAAATATATAAAGACCTAAAACGCGGTTTTGCAAATGTTCAGACAGGACTGAATATAATAATATACATGGCAGAGTCCTGCTGTCAGTAAGACCTTTAGTAGCAACAGTATGCTTTTTGTATTGCCTGTCATGATGGGGTTAAAAAAAAATTTAATTTGCCCTTTATAGTACAAAACCAGCAGATAATTACTACTATAAGAGGTTCATTTATACTGTGAAACAGTGAAAGTAATATATAATGTGTGTGTATGTATGTATGTGTGTGTATATATATATATATATATATATATATATATATATATATATATATATATATATATATATATATATATATATATAAATACACACACAGTATCTCACAAAAGTGAGTACACCCCTCACATTTTTGTGAATATTTTATTATATCTTTTCAGGTGATAACACGTAAGAAATTACACTTTAGTACAATGTAAAGTAGTGAATGTACAGCTTGTATAACAGTGTAAATTTGCTGTCCCCTCAAAATTACTCAACACACAGCCATTAATGTCAAAACCTCTGGCAACAAAAGTGAGTACACCCCTAAGTGAAAATGTCCAAAGTGTCAATATTTTCCAGCACTGCCTTAACCCTCTTGGGCATGGAATTCACCAGAGCTTCACAGGTTGCCACTGGAGTCCTTTTCACTCCTTCATGACAACATCACGGACTTGGTGGATGTTGGAGACCTTGCGCTTCTCCGCCTTCCATTTGAGGATGCCCCACAGATGCTCAATAGGGTTTAAGTCTGGAGACATGCTTGGCCAGTCCATCACCTTTACCCTCAGCTTCTTTAGCAAGCCAGTGGTCATCTTGGAGATGTTTGGGGTCGTTATCATGTTGGAATACTGCCCTGCGGCTCAATCTCTGGAGGGAGGGTATCATGCTGTGCTTCAGTATGTCACAGTATATGTTGGCATTCATGGATCCCTCAATGAACTGTAGGTCCCCAGTGGCGGCATCACTCATGCAGCCCCAAACCATGACACTATGCTTGACTGTAGGCAAGACACACTTGTCTTTGTACTCCTCACCTGGTTGCCGCAACACACACTTGACACCATTTGAAACAAATAAGTTTATCTTGGTCTCATCAGACCACAGGACATGTTTACAGTAATCCACGTCCTTAGTCTGCTTGTCTTCCGCAAACTGTTTGTGGGCTTTTTTGCGCATCATCTTTAGAAGAGGCTTCCTTCTGGGACGACAGCCATGCAGACCAATTTGTTGCAGTGTGCGGCATATGGTCTGAGCACTGACAGGCTGACCCCCCACCCTTTCATCCTCTGCAGCAATGCTGGCAGCATTCATACATCTATTTCTCAAAGGCAACCTCTGGATATGATGCTGAGCATGTGCACTCAACTTCTTTGGTTGCCCCTGGCGAGGCCTGTTGTGAGTGGAACTTGTCCTATTGAACTTCTAGTGACCAGTATGAGAGAAAGAGAGCCATAACACCAAATTTAACACACCTGCTCCCCATTCACAATTAGGACCTGTAACTCTAACGAGTCACATGATACTGGAGGGAAAATGGCTAATCGGGCGCAATTTGGACATTTTCACTTAGGAGTGTACTCACTTTTGTTGCCAGAGGTTTTGACATTAATGGCTGTGTGTTGAGTTATTTTGAGGAGACAGCAAATTTACACTGTTATACAAGCTGTACTCTCTCTACTTTACATTGTAGCAAAGTGTCATTTCTTCAGTGTTGTCACATGAAAAGATAGAATAAAATGTTTACAAAAGTGTGAGGGGTGTACTCACTTTTGTGAGATACTTTGTGTGTATGTGTGTGTGTGTATATGTATGTATGTGTATATAAATAATATTTTATATTTTTCACACACTGTGTGCACAATTGTTAAGCAAGTTGTATTTGAGTATTAATTTCATTATTGAACAACTACAGTGCTCTCGGTCAGTCCAAAATGTTAATAAACCTCAAACCTGAATATTTAAGAAAGTAAGTGAGGTTTTGGCTTTCTTAGGAGAATATCTGTGCGCAACTAAATAAAAAACATTTTTTTTTTCCATCTCACTTGTTTATTTTCATTTGTTAAAGTGAGAATAATAACTCAAAATTTACAAATAAACAGTTCTGACATTACAAAAAAATAAAAATTAGTGACCAATATAGCCACCCTTCTCTTCAATAACAGACATAAGCCTTTCATTCATGGAGTCTGTCCGTTTCTTGAATCTGTTGATCAACTTTTTGTGCAGCAGCAACCACAGCCTCCTACATACTGTTCAGAGAGGTGTACTGTTTTCCTTCATCGTAAATCTCCCATTTAAGAAGGGCCCACAAGTTCTCAACAGGGTTTAGGTCAGGTGAGGAAGGGGGCCGTGTCATTATTCTTTCATCTTTAAGGCCTTTACTATCTAAGCACGCAGTGGAGTACTTTGATGCATGGAGCATTGTCCTGCATAAATATCATGGTCGTCTTGAAAGATGCAGACTTTTTCCTCTACCACTGTTTGAAGAAAGTGTCTTCTAAAAACTGGCAGTAGGTTTGGGAGTTGATTTTGAGTCCATCTTCAACCCAAAAAGGTCCAACTAGTTAATCTTTAAAAATACCAACCTATACCGATACCCCACCTTGCTGGTGTCTGAGTTGAAGTGGAGCTCTTTGCCCGTTACTGATCCAGCCACAGGCTAATCCATCTGGTCCCTCAGGAGGCACTCTTAGCTCAGTCCAAAAAAAAAGAAAAACTTTGAAAAATCTGTCAAATTTCCTCAACCCATTTCTTGCGACCCTGTCGACTGTTTGCATCAAAATGTTTGATGGATCTGTGATCAAGCCCCAATATCTTAGCAATTTCAAGAGTGCTGCATCCCTCTGAAAAACTTTTTTTTACAGTTTTTGACTTTTTAGAGCTGGTTAAATCTCTGTGGCCCATTTTTGCCTAAGGAAAAGAATCTGCCTTACAATTATGCACACCTTGATATAGAGTGGTAATCTCCTTAAGCCACACCCTCCCTCATTACACAAATACACATCACCTGATATGCTTAAAGAGGTAGTAAACCCTCATGTTTTTGCACCTTAATGCATCCTATGCATTAACCGCTTGCCGAAAGTGGTATAGCTGAATGACAGCTGCAGCGCGGTCGGATAACTCTGGGAGGGCATACTATGACGTCCTCCCAGAATCCCGCTCCTGCACACTCGGGAATATCCGTGACCGCCCGGTGCATCACGGATCACGGTAAATGGCCGTTGTTAGCATTTGATGGAGCGATCACTTGTAAACAAACCGCCGTCACGTCCGTCTCCTCTCTCCCCTCTGTATGGATCGGTACAGAGAGGAGAGAGATCTGAGGCAGCAGCGCTGTGGGCTGGATGTGCAGTGACCACATCGCTGATATGTGATAACGCCAGCACTCATCAAACCATCCATCCATCCATCCATGCTCAGCCATCCATCCTCATTAATACTCAGCTATCCATCCTCATCAATACTCAGCCATCCATGCTCAGCCATCCATCCATCCTCAGCAATACTCATCCATCCGTCCTCAGCAATTCTTATCCATCAATACTCATCCATACTCATCCATGCTCAGCAATACTCAGCCATCCCATCCATACCCAGCCGTACTTAGCCGCACCCAGATGTACTTAGCCGCACCCAGACGTACCCAGGCATACTCATTCATGCTCAGCTATCCCCATCCACGGCTAATCAATTCCCATTAATGCTCATCCATGCCACATCAGTTCTCATCCATGCCACGTCCATGCCACTAGAGTTCCTCACAAAAGTGTAATAGGTAGTGAAATTAATTTGACATTTTTGCCCCTAAAACACCTGACGGTTCTCCCTGCATGTTGGGCCTCTCTATGTGGCCAGGCTGTGTAAAAGTCCCACACGTGGTATTGCCGTACTCAGGAGGAGTAGGGGAATCTATTTTGGGGTGTAAATTTTGGCATGTACATGCTATTTGTTATAAATATTGTATAAATGGACAACTTTGTGTAAAACTTTGCGTTTTCATTTTCTTTACGCATTTTCCAAAAACTTGTAGAAAAAAATGAAATGTTCAAAAGACTCAATATGCCTCATAGATTATAAGTTGGGTTGTTTTCTTTCCAAAATGGGGTCATTTTTGGGGAGTTTCCATTGTCCTGGTGCTCCAGGGCCTTCAAAATTGTAAGAGGTAGTCAAGAAATTATATGTATAATTTATGCTCCAAGAACGCCTGACGGTCCTCTCTGCATGTTGGGCCTCTGTATGTGGCCACGCTGTGTAAAAGTCTCACACGTGTGGTATCGCCGTACTCGGGAGGAGTAGCAGAATGTGTTTTGGGGTGTAATTTGTGCTATGCATATGCTGTGTGTGAGATATAACCTGCTAATATAACAATTTTGTGAAAAAAAAAAAAAAGAAAAAAAATTGATTTTGCTAAGAATTGTGGGAAAAAATTACAACTTCAAAAAACTCACCATGCCTCTTACTAAATACCTTGAAATGTCTGCTTTCCAAAAAGGGGTCATTTGGGGGTTATTTGTACTTTCCTGGCATGTTAGAGTCTCAAGAAATTAGATAAGCCATCGGTACTTCAGGTGTGATCAATTTTTCTCAAGTCGTCTTCCAGGACGGCACCCTGAGAGATGACTGGTCCACTTGACAGGAAACACAATCAATCAAGAGGTTAAAGGCCCCCGCCCCTCCCGATGCTCCTCAGTTTTTGATTGTGTTTCCCCACAGCGAAACCGTTTGTTATTTTTCTGTTGACCTAAAAGCCTGGGGCTGGTGGTCTCCCCCTGGGAGCCGGACCAAATGCCTGGGAAGCCTCTGGGTCCGGCCGGATGGTTCTCATCCTTCCTGGGGGGTTTCCCAATCCGTGTCTCGGGGGAGGGCAGCAGAACCGTGCTTCTTTCCATGGAAGAGCCCCCCCGAGTGCTGAAGAACCCTGGGTGCGGTGGTGTACCCAGAACTTCAGGGGCCAAATTTCCTGTTGCCCTTCCTTACCTGTGCGGTGGCCGCGCAGTTGCAGGAGTTGGTGGTTTTCCTTCTACTGGCTACAAGACCACAGGAGGTGAGTCTGGGACCCGTTCTGGGGTCCGGCCAGGGCTGCCGTTCATCCGCCTGTCCGCCAACCGTTCACGGGAGGTCGCGCGGCAAGAAGCTCCACATGGAGAGCTTTTCTTCCAGGGACCTTGCTGAGTGTAGCTCAGCACCATTTTCCTGAAGATCAGGAAATGACATCACTTCCTCCTCTAAGAGGAGGGAGTGGGAAGGGCTGCAGCAGGAAGTGACCTCAGGTCCAGTATCACTTCCTGTCTTCGGCAAGATGGCGGTGGCAAGTTGCAGCCAGCATACAGAGGATATAAAAAGCCACAGGGAACAGGCGCCCATGTCTCCTCTGCGTTCCTGTATGCAGCACATCCAGGGAGAGATTGGAAGTAGCATGGAACATGAGAAGGAGAGACCTGCAGGGTCTGCGGCCATGGAAGAGACCACAGGGGGTGAGTCTGACCGGCCTTCGGAGGTTTAGAGGGGGAGGGTACCCCAACTCTTCTCCTCTGACTCTCACAGTGTATGCCTGTGTGTTTTTTTCAGGGGACGACGCTATTGCCCGTGAGGTTGCCAGCCGTCCTGTGAAATCCTCCACCCGCTCCAAACGATGTGGGAACTGTAATGACAGGCTACCCCCAGAACATCCAAAGCCCTTCTGTTTTAAATGCATACAGAAGTTGACAGGGAAGGAGACATCTCAGATAATGAAGGAATTCCTTACTGTGCAAACTGAGATGCTGTCCACCTTAAAGTCTTTTCAGGCCACCCTTAAGCCTAGGGATTCAGAGGCTCACTCTAGTAAGGATGCCTCTTCCCAGGAGAGCTCCACCTCCTCTAGGAGGTATCGGGCAGAGGTACTGAAGTATCCACTCCCCCACGATTCAGAGGAAGAGTGTGATTTAGAAGTTCCTAATCAGGAGTTTTCTGATGAAGGGGTGGTGGACAGCCAAGAGGAGGATGGGAGGGAGGAATCCAGGTCTAGCAGACATATATTTTCTGCCGACGACATGGAAGATCTTCTGAAAGCTATTTATGCCTCAGAAGGGATTCAGGAGCCTGCTGCACAGGTGTCCGCTCAGGATAGGATGTATAGAGGCTTGATTAAACCTCAGGCCAGGGTCCTTCCGGTACATTCCGCCCTTAAAGAAGTCATCTTAGGGGAATGGAAAGAACCAGAAAGAAGGCTTCTGAAATATAAAACCTGGAAGCGCAGATGCCCCTTCTCTGAGGAGAATGAGGAAAAGTTTTTCAAAACTCCTAGACTAGACGCCTCCTTAGCACAGGTCTCTAAGCAGTCGGATCTTTCCTTTGAAGATACCGGTAACTTAAAGGATCAAATGGATCGCAGGGCTAAAACCATTTTACGCAGAGCCTGGGAAGCTAACGCTGCGGCTATGAGCCCCGCATTGGCCTCAGCTTGCATTGCAAGGAATGCCGACACGTGGGTCTGTAAATTAATGGACCACGTATCCCGAACCTCAAAATCCATGGAGGTCCTGGATTCTCTGGAGGTCATAGGGAATGCTGTCGCATATTTAGCAGATGCTGCGGTTGAGACAGTGCGTACAACCGCTAAGACAGGTGCCTTACTAAACTCAGCCAGGCGAGCCCTCTGGGTTAAAACCTGGGATGGGGATAGCTCATCCAAGACCCATCTATGTGGTCTCCCTTTTGAAGGGACGCTCCTTTTTGGTGCTGGCTTAGATCAGGCTCTAGCCAGATCTACCGAGAGGGGGAAAAAATTTCCTACCAAACCTAGGAGAGAGAGGAAGCGTTTTTTTCGTGGCCCCCAGGCAAGGAATCGCTTCTCAGAGAAAAAGGTCTCCCCTAATAGACGTTGGGGCGCAGGAAAAGACAAACAAAAAACTGGCGTTCTCTTTTCCAGCCAGAAGTCAGTTGACAAGACCCCCAAATGACTTTCCGGTAGGGGGCAGACTTTCCCACTTTGCCTCTCAGTGGGAAAGGATCACCCAAAGCCCCTATGTACTTCGGATCATAAGAGAGGGTTACAGATTGGAGTTTCTCTCCCCTCCACCCCCCAAGTTTCTCTTGACCTACCTTCCCAGGGATCCCTGCAAGGTGGTAGGAATCCTTCAGAATATAAGAGAGCTGGCCAGTCAGGAGGTTATAATACCTGTTCCATTGGACCAGCAGGGTCAGGGGTTTTATTCCCACATTTTCGTGATACCAAAACCCTCAGGAAGGTATCGTCTTATTATAAATCTAAGGAACCTCAATGTTTTTCTTCGTTACAAGAAGTTCCGCATGGAGAGTGTCTATTCCCTCAGGAGACATCTCCTCAAGGAAGTGTTTATGGTAACCTTGGATTTAAAAGACGCCTACCTTCATGTCCCCATTTTTCAGGGCCATCAAAGCTTCCTGAGATTTGCGATCGCCTCTCCAGAGGGAGTGCAACACTGGCAGTTCACAGCCCTCCCCTTTGGACTGGCATCCAGTCCGAGAGTCTTCACAAAGGTCATGGCCGAGGTGGTGGCTTTTTTGCACCTCCAGGGAGTGGCATTGTTTCCCTACCTGGACGACATTTTGATTTACAGTCTAAGTCGGGATCAACTACTTCTGGATCTATCCAGAGTAATGCAGACCTTAGAAGACCTGGGATGGATTGTCAGCAGGGAAAAGTCCTCACTGACTCCTGCTCAGACAAAGTTGTATCTAGGGTTCCTGGTGGACTCCTCAGAACAAAAGTTAATTCTACCTCAGGGCAAGGTAGAGGGCCTCATATCAGCGGTCAGGTTGCTGTTACAGGCAAGCACCATCTCCTACAGAGGTATCATGAGAGTTCTGGGTCTAATGACGTCAGCTATCCCAGCAGTTCCTTGGGCACAGCTACACTCCAGGCCCCTCCAGCACTTCCTTCTATCCTCTTGGGACAGAAGAAGAGACTCTCTGGACATAGAGATAGCCATTCCGGTAGAAGTAAAGAACTCCCTTCACTGGTGGCTCCTTCCTCAGAGACTTCAAGAGGGCCTCCTTTGGAGCCAACTTCAGCCTCTCAGGTTAACTACAGACGCAAGTTCCTGGGGGTGGGGAGCCCACCTAGAGGAACTAATAGCTCAGGGGTCCTGGAAGTCAGAACAGAGAAGGGCCTCCTCCAACTTTCGAGAGCTGTTGGCCATAGGAGAAGCACTAAAGGCTTTCGAGGGAAGGATCAGGGGCCAGGAGCTGCAGGTCTTGTCAGACAATGCCACGGCAGTGGCGTTCCTGAATCATCAGGGGGGTACCAGATCTACAGCACTCCTATCCCTATCTGCAGAGATCCTGTCCTGGGCGGAAAGTCGGGTTCCTTCCATCTCCGCAGTCCACATAAAGGGGACATTAAATGTAGAGGCAGACTACCTCAGTCGGCAGCCGATTCTGCAGGGGGAATGGGAGCTGAATCCAGAGGTCTTTTCCCTGGTAAGTCGGCAATTCGGCGTTCCAGAGATAGATCTCTTTGCCCGCAGGAAGAGCAGAAGGGTAAAGAGATTCTTTTCCCTTGCTCGAGAGAGAGGCTCGGAGGGGATAGACGCGTTGGCACAGGTCTGGGACTTCCGACTGGCCTATGCCTTTCCCCCTCTGGGACTAATTCCGAGGGTCCTTCAAAAACTGTTCCTCTCGGAAAGCAAATTGATTCTAATAGCCCCTTGGTGGCCCAAGAGAGTCTGGTTTCCAACCCTGCAGAGTTGGTCCATAGCCCCACCGCTTCACCTCCCGGTCCGGGGCGATCTTCTCCTTCAGGGTCCTGTCCGCCACCCAGACCCCAGCTTCTTCAAGCTGACGGCCTGGCTCTTGAAAGGCAGAATCTGCGGGAGAAGGGGCTGTCGGACAGAGTAGTGGATACACTGCTCCTTAGTAGGAAGCCAGTCACAAGGCGTATTTACGCCAAGACCTGGGCGATTTTCTCTCGCTGGTGCCAGGAGAGAGGGACTTCTCAAAGAGGGATCCCTGCTATCTTAGAATTTCTCCAGGATGGAGCAGATCTAGGTTTGGCAACCAAGACCCTTAAGGCGCAGGTTTCAGCCCTGTCCTGTTTCCTTGAGAAACGTTTGGCATTACACCCCCTGATCAAGAGATTTCTCTTGGTCAGGGAGAGGTTGTCCCCTGTTCAAATGTCCAGGTGTCCTCCTTGGGACCTTACACTAGTACTGGAGGGGTTAACAAAGGCCCCATTTGAACCGATAGATCAGATCCCCCTTAGGATCCTGACCTTTAAATTAGCCTTTTTACTAGCAATCACCTCAGCTAGGAGAGTAGGTGACATTCAGGCTTTTTCTATTAAAGAGCCATTTTTTTCTTTATTCGAGGACAGGGTTATACTTAGGCAGGACCCCCTGTACCTCCCTAAGGTAGCATCAAAGTTCCATAGGACTCAAGAAGTGGTGCTGCCTTCCTTTTGTAGTAACCCCAAAAGTGAAGGGGAAGTTTCTTTTCATTGTCTGGACGTCAGACACTGTCTATTATCCTACCTGGAAAGGGTTAAGGAATTCAGAAGGTCCAGCCATCTTTTAGTTAATTTTTCTGGCCAAAAGAAGGGCCAACAGGCATCCAAGGCTTCTATAGCTAGATGGATTAAACATACTATTTCGTTAGCCTATGAGCAGTCAGGTAAAGCAGCTCCTAGAAATCTTAGAGCGCATTCCACGCGATCTCTGGCAACCTCCTGGGCGGAAAGGGCCGGAGCTTCGGTGGAGCAGATATGTAGAGCCGCTACATGGTCAAGCCAGAACACGTTCCTGAGGCATTATAGAGTGGAATTACTATCTCCTCAGGACCTGGCATTTGGCAGGAAAGTCCTGCAAGCGGTGGTCCCGCCCTAAAGGTAGGCCTGAGCTACTTGCTCTTCTCTCAGGGTGCCGTCCTGGAAGACGACTTGAGAAAAGAACCAGTTACACTTACCGGTAACGGTGTTTCTGGGAAGTCTTCCAGGACGGCAGGCCTACTTCCCACCCGTTCTATTTAGGAAACATGTAATGTTTAGAGTGTGGTGGTGGTTATATTTTTCACTCTCGTGCACTGGTGTGGGTCAATACTTTGTCACAACTGAGGAGCATCGGGAGGGGCGGGGGCCTTTAACCTCTTGATTGATTGTGTTTCCTGTCAGGTGGACCAGTCATCTCTCAGGGTGCCGTCCTGGAAGACTTCCCAGAAACACAGTTACCGGTAAGTGTAACTGGTTCTTTTTTTTAGAGATTGGCACCATAGCTTGTGGACTCTCTAACTTTCACAAAGACCAAATAATATCCACTAATTTGGGTTATTTTTACCAAAGTTAAGTAGCAGCATAAATTTTGGCCAAAATTTATGAAGAAAAATTACTAATTTTCAAAATATTATAATAGAAACCAAGAAAAATTCATTTTTTTACAGAATTTTCGGTCTTTTTTTCTTTTATAGCGCAAAAAAAAAAAAAACAGCGGTGATTAAATACCACCAAAAGAAAGCTCTCTTTGTGTGAAATAAGACAAAAATGTCATATAGGTACAGCGTTGCATGACTGAGTAATTGTCATTCAAAACCTGAGAGCACCGAAAGCTAAAAATTGGTTTGGTTAGGAAGGGGCTTTAAGTGCCCAGTGGGTAAGACGTTAAGGTGAAAAAACTGACCCTGACCCGAGCCTGTTCGTTGCCACGGCGGAGATGTGCTCTACCTCTCTGCCTGTTGTCTCGGCTCTTGATTGGATAGATAGCCGCGCAGCCATTGGCTCCCGGTGCTGTCAACAAAATCCAATGACGGTGGTGCCGAGTCCGGCATTCTGTGTCTATGGACGCAAATGCTGGACTTTGGAGAGTGCCCGCACAGTAACCCCCAGGGAGAGCGCTTCTCCTAGGGGGTTTCCCGATGTGGGGAGGAGCTGATAGCGCCACCGGGGAACTCCAAAAGAGGTGGATCAAGGCCACTCTGTGCAAAACTAACTGCACAGTGGAGGTAAGTATGAGCACAGTGGAGGTACAGTATCTCACAAAAGTGAGTACACCCCTCACATTTTTGTAAATATTTTATTATATTTTTTCATGTGATAACACTGAAGAAATGGAGTAGAAAGTAAAGTGTAAAGTAGTGAGTGTACAGCTTGTATAACAGTGTAAATTTGCTGTCCCCTCAAAATAACTCAACACACAGCCATTAATGTCTAAACCGCTGGCAACAAAAGTAAGTACACACCTAAGTGAAAATGTCCAAATAGGGCCCAAAGTGTCAATATTTTGTGTGGCCACCATTATTTTCCAGCACTGCCTTAACCCTCTTGGGCATGGAGTTCACCAGAGCTTCACAGGTTGCCACTGGAGTCCTCTTCCACTCCTCCAAAACGACATCACAGAGCTGGTGGATGTTAGAGACCTTGCACTCCTCCACCTTCCATTTGAGGATGCCCCACAGATTCTCAATAGGGTTTAGGTCTAGAGACATGCTTAGCCAGTCTATCACCTTTAACCTCAGCTTCTTTTGCAAGGCAGTGGTAGTCTTGGAGGTGTGTTTGAGGTCGTTATGATGTTGGAAGACTATCCTGAGGCCCATTCTCCAAAGGGAGGGGATCATGCTCTGCTTCAGTATGTCA
The DNA here is from genome assembly GCF_042186555.1 of Aquarana catesbeiana. NCBI lineage: Eukaryota > Metazoa > Chordata > Amphibia > Anura > Ranidae > Aquarana > Aquarana catesbeiana. The sequence goes on along the minus strand of NC_133330.1, from coordinate 115,763,670 downwards.
TAGTACATGTTGGCATTCATGGTTCCCTCACTGAACTGTAGCTCCCTAGTGCCGGCAGCACTCATGCAGCCCCAGACCATGACACTCCCACCACCATGCTTGACTGTAGGCAAGACACACTTGTCTTTGTACTCCTCACCTGGTTGCCGCCACACGCTTGACACCATCTGAACCAAATAAGTTTATCTTGGTCTCATCAGACCACAGGACATGGTTCCAGTAATCCATGTCCTTAGTCTGCTTGTCTTCCACAAACTGTTTACGTACTTTCTTGTGCATCATCTTTAGAAGAGACTTCCTTCTGGGACGACAGCCATGCAGACCAATTTGATGCAGTGTGCAGCGTATGGTCTGAACACTGGCAGCCTGACCCCCCACCCCTTCAACCTCTGCAGCAATGCTGGCAGCACTCATATGTCTATTTCCCAAAGACAACTTCTAGATATATATACCCAGAAGTAGGATATGCAGGTTTTTTATAAGGGGTTGTAAAGGCAGAAGGTTTTTATGCATTAAGATAAAAAGCCTTCTGTGTGCAGCAGCCCCACCAGCCCCCTAATACTTACCTGAGCCCCATCTCTATTCAGCGATGTCCACAAGTCCCAAAATCAACTCCACAGAGCAGGTAAGTATTACTTGTAATTTTAATAGAAAAAAAAAAGAAACTTTACAATTACTTTAGTTATCAGGCATGAAGCTATGTGAAGGGTGGAGGGGGTATATACATCTTTTATATTAAGTAGTACAAAAGGCTGAGGCTTTTTTGCATGGATACAATCATTTTAAATGTAATGCACAATACTGGTAAACTTTTACTTTAAATGTATTTGTAATAAAGGAAAACACAGTACCAGGATGTCTCCCAAGGGCTATCGCTCATCATTTGTATGCATCTACTACCCCTCTGCGGGCTCGATGTGCAGATGGGATGTGTGATACCCATTTGGAGTTCCATCTGTGTTTTCCTTTATTGGACCTTGGATCTCTGAACATGACTCTTTTCTTTGCAAGACACCCTATGCCCCTGAATAGCATTCTATCTTTTGCTACTAATGGATTTAGTGGCATTCCGGGGATTTTTCGCAACGTTTTTGAAAATAGTCCATATACTGGATATTATTGAAATGCTCCGGATATTTGTACATGAGGCTCAATTGGTTAAAAAGACAGTGGGATACGTTCTCTTTTTGTGTCACCTCTTTTTGAACCTTGATTGAGTCCTGAAGAAGCCTCCCGGCGAAACGCATAGACGCACAAGGGCTCATTGTACATTATATCATTATACACTGTATCATTTTATGATTTTTAATGCTTGTGAATACTGTGTATATATTATGTAATTTCTTTTTTCAATAAATAATACCTACATTTTCTACTTCTCCATTATTTCCATGCCTTTAAAGTCCGATTTTAGGCCACTCTTTGAGTACCCTTTTTTTTTCTCCTCTCCAATTTACGGATGTGGCAATGTGAGTGCTCCCCTCCCTCTCCTCTCATATTTCATTTGTGGTCTCCAATAAAATTGGGCCGGTAATCAGGGCTAAAATGGGAATCTGCTGTCATCCAATTAGATTCCCACTGAGAAAGTCACATGTCCTGGGGACAAAACACGTCGGGTGTGGCTTACGTTGGCACGCTATATGCCCATTCTTGTAGTATATGTATCATTGGCTGGATTATCAGTAGTTCTTGTTTTTATGCTATATCTGTGGGTGCATTGCCATGCACATTTTATAGTGTGAGTTTTATTCTTATGGTGGGTTGGAAATCTTTAATTTAACACTAAAGCATTATGGAGTGTTTGTTTTTTCTATGGTAACACTATACTTTGGAGGAGTGGAGATTTGCATAGTTACATAGTAGGTGAGGTTGAAAAAAGACACAAGACCATCAAGTCCAACCTATGTGTGTGATTATATGTCAGTATTACATTGTATATCCCTGTATGTTGCGGTCGTTCAGGTGCTTATCTAATAGTTTTTCTTGAAACTATCGATGCCCCCCTCCCCACTGAGACCACCGCCTGTGAAAGGGAATTCCACATCCTTGCTGCTCTTGCAGTAAAGAACCCTCTACGTCGTTTAAGGTTAAACCTCTTTTTTTTCCAATTTTAAGGAGTAGCCACGGGTCTTGTTAAACTCCCTTCTGTGAAAAAGTTTTATCCCTATTGTGGGGTCACCAGTATGGTATTTGTATATTGAAATCATATACCCTCTCAAGCGTCTCTTCTCCAGAGAGAATAAGTTCAGTGCTCGCAACCTTTCCTCATAACTAATATCTTCCAGAGCCTTTATTAGCTTTGTTGCCCTTCTTTGTACTTGCTCCATTTCCAGTACATCCTTCCTGAGGACTGGTGCCCAGAACTGGACAGCATACTCTAGGAGGGCCGGACCAGAGTCTTGTAGAGCGGGAGAATTATCGTTTTATCTCCTGGAATTAATTACCTTTTTAATGCATGACAATATTCCGTTTGCTTTGTTAGCAGCAGCTTTGCATTGCATGCCATTGCTGAGCCTATCGTCTACTAGGATCCCCAGGTCCTTTGCTAAAATCTTGCATATAGTCCCTTCTCATCCCCTCCAAGAGTTTAAATACTATTGATGTTAGGCTAACTGGTCTGTAATTCTCAGGGATGTATTTTGGGCCCTTTTTAAATATTGGTGCTACATTTGCTTTTTTCCAATCAGCTGGTACCATTCCAGTCAGTAGACTGTCAGTAAAAATTAGGAACAACGGTCTGTCAATTACTTGACTGAGTTCCCTAAGTACTCTCGGGTGCAAGCCATCTGGTCCCGGTGATTTATTAATGTTAAGTTTCCCAAGTCTAATTTTAATTCTGTCCTCTGTTAAACATGGAGGTGCTTCCTGTGATGTGTCATGAGGATAAACACTGCAGTTTTGGTTACTGAAGCACCCCCAATTTCCTTCTGAAGACAATTCCTTCGCCATCTCCCCATCCTTTGTAACCAGATGTCCTTCCTCATTCTTTATGGGGCCAATATGGTCTGTCCTCCCTTTTTTACTGTTTACATACTTAAAGAATTTCTTGGCATTTTTTTTGCTCTCCTTCGCTATGTGTCTTTCATTGGCCATCCTTATTGCACCCTTACATTTCTTGTTGCATTCTTTATAAAGTCTGAATGCTGATAATGGTCCCTCAACCTCGTATTTTTTTAAGGCTTTCTCCTTTGCTTTTATATGCATTTTTACATTGGAGTTAAGCCATCCAGGATTTTTGTTCGCTCTTTTAAATTTATTACCCAATGGGATGCATTGGCTAATGCCCTTGTTTAATATGCTCTTAAAGCAAACCCATCTCTCCTCCGTGTTCTTTGTTCTTAAGATTTTATCCCAATTTATGCCTTCTAGCAAGGTTTGTAGTTTAGGGAAGTTGGCTCTTTTTGAAATTCAGTGTCTTTGTTTTCCCCTTATGTTTCCTATTTGTGTGATTTATACTGAAACCAATTGACCTGTGATCGCTGTTATTTAAATTGCCTCATATTTCCACATCCGTGATCAGGTCTGTATTGTTGGTAATCAATAGATCCAGTAACGCTTTATTTCTAGAGTGGAGAGTGGAAGCACCATTTAAACCATACCAGTGGATCTCTGTGGTGGAGGAAGGAGGATCCCATTTTAAGAGGACAGAAGCATTTTGTTTTCCAATATTTTTATTCAAAAATTTCTTCAAAAGTTTTCTTCAAAACATATTTTGTTTAAGGGGCAGAAACCGATAACAAGTTATTTATACTTAATAACCAAAAGGCAAAAAAGGAAGCGATAGGGAGGTTACACGATACCTCAGCTCGTATTGTTATTGATTCCTTAGTGTGTTTCATGTAAAGCATGTGGAGTCGCATGAGGAGAATTCTCTCTCCCTGACTCCTCTACCTGGTGTAACCTTCTAATTTAACTCCCAAAGCATCCCTAAGGTCTCAATTAATTCCATAATCTTTGAGGATTATTTTATATAATTAGGAAAAGGGAAAGGAAGAAATAAAGTAGAAAGTAGAGGGTAGAAGAAGGTGAGAGAGGTGCACTCCTGTCGTAGAGCGAGGGATTCCTGAGAGTCCCTTCGCATTATGTATTCGAGATGTATTTTATCCAAGGGTCCCATATTCTTTCAAACAATGCCATTTTGTCGTTTAGAATTGCAGAGAGACGTTCATTTACCATAATCCAAGACAGTTTAGATTTTATGAGATGAAAGGGGATCGTTGGAGACTTCCAAGATTTAGCTATCGCTATCCTAGCAGGTACAAATATAAAAGATATAAGTTTCCGCATGTGTTTCGATGCTCCTTCCACTGAATGTCCCAACAGTGCCTGCAAGGGTGACTTGATAAGGTTCACTTGGGTTAATGAGTATATAAAGTTATATGTGCGGATCCAAAATCGACGCACTTTTGGGCAAGTCCACCAAATGTGTAACATGGTACCTTCAATGTTGCATCCCCTAAAGCGCTGCGGGGAGGCCCCCGGAACAAAAGCTGCCACTCTCGCTGGGACCATATACCATCTCATCAGAACTTTATAGTTTGCTTCTATCAGAGAAGTATTAATATATGTTTTGGATGCCTGGAGAGACAGTTTGTTCCAGTCTTCATCTGTTAAGCTGATACCAATATCATGTTCCCATTTTTGCATATGAAACAATTTCTGGGATGTTGATGATAAGATGCTATATATCAATGAAATATGACCCGAATGTTTGTCTATAGTTCTGCAAAAATTTTCCATTTGGGTGTATTTAGTTAAATCTGAGCTACGGTTCAACGTAGTTAAGAAATGCGCTATCTGGGAATAGCGGTATATTTCTGAGTTTGGTAATTGGTACTTTTCTTGCAGAACCTGTTTCGACATAATCCCTCTATGGTCACATAGATCAGCTATCCGTAGTAACCCCTTATTGGTCCACCATTTAAATTCATGGGAACGGAGGCCCGGGGTGAATATAGGATTATTTAGTATTGGGGCTAATGGGGCCTGTGGAGATTTGAAATTGTAGGTAGTAGCTAGTCTGTCCCACAAGTTTAATGAAAAGGATAAAGTCGGACACATTATTGGTCTATCCTTCGTTTTCAACCACATTAAGTGGCTAATCTCCTTATTTGGAAATAACGCTGTTTCCATTGTCATCCAAAGTGGATTTGATTGTCGGGTATGGAACCGAACCAACTGTGACAATTGTGCTGCATGATAATATTTTATCAGGTCTGGTACTCCCAGACCGCCTTTTAATTTAGGAGTGTATAATGTTCGTCTATTCACCCTGGGCCTTTTATTCCCCCAGATAAACTCCAGAAGTTTATTCTGGAACTTCGCCAGGTCTGCTCTATCTATTGCTATGGGAAGAGTCCTAAACAGGTATATTACCTTCGGTAGTATAGTCATTTTAACTGAGTACAGTCGACCGAACCAAGATGGAGGATTGTTTGACCCTCGTTTGAGATCCTCTAATAATTTTTTAAACAGTGGGGGATAATTATTTTTGTATAGTGTAGCTAGTGATGGGGTGAGGAAGATACCCAAATAGGGGAGGGCTGTATCTTGCCACTTAAATGTGTATGAGTTCCGTAAGGCTCGGGTTATATGCGTTGGTAATAACACATTAAGGGCCTGGGATTTCGAGTGGTTCACTTTTAAGCCTGAGATCGAAGTAAATTGTTTTAGTAACATGTGCAAAGTGGGTAGCGAGGTAATTGGGGAGGAGAGGAGCAGCAACAGATCATCCGCAAATAACGCGCACTTGTGTTCCCTGTCACCACAATAAACTCCTTGTACATCTGGGTGGGCTCGTATCTTAATAGCTAATGGTTCTAATGCCAGGATGAATAATAGGGGGGATAGTGGACATCCCTGCCTAGTTCCCCTGCATATGTCTATAGGTTGGGACCGAAAACCCTTGACGACTAGATGTGCTGTGGGAGTCCTATAAATATTTTCTAGTGTCTTCAAGAAATTTGGGCCAAACCTATAACGTTTCATTCTGAAAAATAAATAGTCCCATGACAGGGAATCAAAGGCCTTGTGTAAATCCAGGGAGATCAGAAGCGCTCCTCTCCGACCCCTCCCATCCCATCCTGAGTTCAGTGCAGATATTATGTCAATAATTCGTCTGGTCTGGTCTGGGGCCTGTCGATTGGGGACGAATCCCACCTGGTCTGGGTGAATATATTTTGTTATAAACGAATTCATGCGCGTGGCCAAGATTTTTGTCATTATCTTCAGGTCTAAATTAATTAGTGATATTGGGCGGTAATTTGCGCAATCTCCATGATCTTTATTTGGTTTAGGTATATTATGAATATATGCATTGTTTTCATGACTTGGAAGTGGGTTTCCTTTTCTTAAGTCATTAAGAAAGGAGCATAAATGGGGAACCAATATTTCTGTGTATTTACGGTAGTAATGTCCCGAAAAACCATCAGGACCTGGTGCTTTGGAAGGGTTTATGTGTTTAATAGCTGCGGCCACTTCCCCTGCTGTAAACTCCGCCTCCATTAATTCCCTGTGGTCCTGATCTAGTGTGGGCAATGTGATGTCGCTAAGGAACTCCTCAGCTTTGATTTTTTGTAGAGGTGTGGGGGCGTCATACAATTTAGAATAGAAAGAAAAAAATTCCTGTAATATTAGCTGTGGGTTCTGTGTAGTCTGACCATTTTGTAATCATAATTTAGGTAGGGCTGGTGTGAATGGTCTGGGAGTTAATTTCCTAGCTAGGAGTTTATTAGGTTTATCCCCCATAGTATAGTATCTATGTCTGGACCATCTTATGCTTTTTTCTGCTTTTGTGGTAAGGCTCAAATTAAGGACTGTACGAGCCGTATCAATTTGATCTCTGAGATCAATAGATTGATTTATCTTTTGTTCCCGTGTGAGACGTTGTAGTTCCTCAGTTTGTTGTTTTATCGTGTGTTCACGCTCTCGTTTCGCTCTAGAGGCTAACTGAATCAGCTTGCCTCGGATGGTGGCCTTATGTGCCGCCCATGTTATACTTGGGGAAGGGGATGAGGGAAGATTGTCCCGAAAATATTCTTTAATAGCTAGCTCTGTTTCCTTCGCAATAATAGGATCATTTAATAGGGATTTGTTTAATTGCCACGACGATGGTTGTGATTTTGACCATAGGTTTGTAAGTGTAATTTGTATTGAAGAATGGTCTGACCATGCCATGGGATTGATTTTGGTCGATGTAACAAACGAAAGTAGCGGGGAAAGTGTAAATAGATAATCTATTCGAGAATATGTTTTGTGTACATGGGAATAGAATATATAGTCTCTAGACGTGGGGTGGGCGTTTCTCCATATGTCAATCAAGTCATAACTATGGAGTAGGCGGGCAATCTCTCCGCTTTGTTTTGGGGTATGTTTTAGGATAGATTTTCCCGGGTTGGATTTGTCTAAAATTTGATCTAATGATGTGTTGCTGTCTCCTCCCAGTATCACGTGTCCCTCTACATGAGGCATTATAATTGTTAACATTGTGCGTAAAAACTGTTTTTGTCCTACGTTAGGAGCATAGTAGGAGAGTAATGTGACTACCTTGTCATGTATTTTCCCCTTAGCCATAATATAACGCCCTTCTTTGTCTCGAATAATGCTAGTGGGTGAAAATGGTATATTTTTTGCTATGCAGATTGCTACTCCCCGTTTTTTGTCTGGTCCATTTGATAGAAAAAACGTGGAATATCTTGCATTTAAATATTTAGGGGCAGACGTTTTCGAGAAATGCGTCTCTTGAAGTAATAAAATATCAATTCCCATTTTATGGTATTGTTGAAAGGCCTTAGTTCGTTTGGTAGGGGAGTTCAAACCCTGTACATTATGTGTTAATACTGTGTATTTTGTAGAGGATCTATTGGTCATATGTGTTCGGTAAACTGTACTCACGTTTTAGAGGTCTTCTCAGATGTGTATAAGGAACCCATTTCTGTTTCAGGAGTGCACCAAAAGAAGGAGAAATTAGAAAGAAAAAAGGAAAATAGATAGGGTTAGAGACAAATTGCGCTTTGTTCTTTAAACTATAACAGTAACCATCCAACAGTGTTAACAAGTAAAAAACAACCATCGCACTGTTTAGCAGTACGATCTTGGGGGTATTCAGCCCCATTATGTTGTAAAGTTGCCTCCACCCGTAGAGTAGAGGCAAGTTCACCACAAGTGGCATGTGTTACCGCCCCGACCCTCTTCGTGCTGTAACTGAGAGGGACTTAAAGAGCAAAAGAAAATGGGGGGGGGGGGGGGGGGGACTTCAAAATGAAGAGCAGAGTCAAAAAAAGAAAAATTTAACAAAAATTAACAGAGGGGGTATGGAAAGAATTGTAGCCTGTCTAAAAAAAAGTGGGCAGACTTTCTAACTTAGCGTTCGCCTAATTAGGCATTAAGGCAGTCTGTTCTCAACAGGTAAGAATTCTTCAATAGCTTTTGATCAAAGCCTGGCAAAATTTGCCTGAGCAGAGTGGGTGATGATCTATGAAAGATTTTATTAAACGTTCAGGTGAAAGGATGCGATTTCCTCGTATTAGATCTTCTCTGTTGAGACCACAGGGGCGAGACCGGACGACCATCATTATTTGGGGAGTCAGGATGGTGAGAATCTCTGTTGATTATTCCCAATTCTAGAAGTAGTTCTTCTCCAGACTGGAAGCTAGCGAATGAATGCGACTTCCCTCTGTAAGTAAAGGACAGTCTAAATGGAAAAGACCAGCGATACTTGATCTCATGGTTAATCAAATGTGTCAGCAGAGGTTTCAGTTGTCTTCTCTTCTGGATCGTCGCCTGTGATATGTCTGCGAAAATCTGGACTTTATTTCCTTGTAGCGAGATATCTCCTTTGTTTCTTGATTCCAGCATTATTTTTTCTTTAACTCGATAAAAGTGCGGTTTGACTATCACATCGCGGGGCAAACCATCTGGTCTAGGAGCTGTGAGAGCTCTATGAACTCTATCCAATTCCAGCTGATGAGTAGCAATGTCGGGTATTAGATCTTTCATCAAATCATGAACAACTTCTTCCAGATCATTTATTGACTCGGGGAGACCTCGCACGCGGAAATTATATCTTCTTGACCTATTTTCCAGGTCTTCGATTTTTGCATTGGCTTGGTCTAATTGGTCTTGTAGTGATGATATCATTCTGGAATTTTGGTTAACTCTTTTAATGGTACCATCTATTTTGGAATCTATGGTGTCTAGCCTCTCCCCTATGTTTTGGATGTCATCTTTTATTCCAGTAGTAATAATGGTGCAAGCTTTGGAAAGTTCCTGTTGAAGGAGAGCAGAGAATCTAGCAAGCAGGACCGCATCTCCTGAATAAGCCGTGGGCCCGGATGTTTGAGGCTGTATTGAGCTATTTTGGCTCAGTGCTATCTCTGCTATTTCTGCCATTTGTCTGTCTGTGGATGAGGCAGGAGAGTTGTTAAACAGCGCCGCTCTGTCTGGGGAGACTGACAGAGGGGACATGTCCAAACAGGCTTCTCGAGGGGTCAGGGGATCTTCCTGGGATTGGGATGAGAAGGGGTCCCGTCCCCAGCCATCCATGGATGCATCTGGATGCGAGGGGGCTGATTGCTGTGGCGTCTTCTGAGTAGGGGGAGGCTAGGCTGTTGTGTTTGGGCGCCAATCTTCCCCTGGGCCCTCTGGAGTAATGGAGGTGCTGTCTGGGGGGAATGTTGCTGGGATCGAGGGCTGCCCCACTCCTCCTCCGCTGTCCCCTGCACCTTACCGGGCTCTGGTGTCTGTCCGTCCATGTGGAATCCACCTCCGCCTTCTCCCCTCTGCCTCGCCGCCGCCATCTTAGTCTGAATAGACTGCTGCTGGGCACGTGTGGAGCGGGGCTGTTGTGGCTGTTTCTTCCCTTTTCTTGAGCTCCCCACAGCCCCCCGCCTCATGATCCGCTCCCGGGATATGGGCTGGCTGTTCGGTGGCGATCTGGTCGTCCCTTCTTGCTATGTGTAGCGTTTTCCAGGTCGGGGCTTGCGGAGCTCGGCTACTGCATGACCAGCTCCGGCGCCGCACACATGCGCACTGACAGAAGCATTTTGTTACTTTTCAGTATATGAGGGTCATATATTTCAGGTGAGAATACAACTGTGGTGGTGAAGGAGTGAAGTGGATGCAATATAAAAGCACATATTCACAGTTGTGTTGTGTTGTAGTTAAAGAAGACTCAAAAGAGACTATATTTCATGTAGACGTTTCTTTAATTTAGTTTTTAATTCAACTACTTCCTGCCCACACGTCCTATGATATTGTAGATTTTGAGTGGGGATATCTGAATGATGCCTGCAGTTTCAGGCATCATTCAGATATCTTCTTTTACAGCATGTGATTCCCTACACTGCAAATGTGCAGCAATTTTTAAAACATGATTTTTTGGGGGGAAAAAAAACACTTTCATGAATTTAAAATAAACAAAACCATATTTATCTCAATTTTATTTATTATTGTAAAAGATGTTACGCCGAGTCAATCGATACCTAACATGCTTTAATATTGCACACACTCGTGGAATGACGCCAAACTTCGGTACGTAAAAATCTCCATAGGCTAAGCTTTAAAAACATTTACAGGTGCCAGTTAAGAGTTACAGAGGAGGTATAGTGCTACAGGTATTCCTCTCACTCTAACATTTGCGGCGATAACTTTCATATGTGGTTTACCACTTCCGGATCGCCCTCTGTTGTTATACATCGGCTGTTTGAAGAGGGCTATCGTTGTTATGGTAGCAGCTAGCTGCCATAACCCCGATATCCTCTTCTTCAACGGGCGGTCTGTTTTCAGATAAAAGTGGTCTCTCCGCTCTCCAGTGTCCTCCGCCGCTTACCGGAGCCGCCAGCAGTGGCGATTGCGTCCTTCTCCCTGTTAGGTATGGAGATGAGTGAGGGGAAGATGGCCCCCACCCGTCTCCATACCACTGCAGGGCTGAAGCGACGTTAAAACGTCGCTTCTGCCCATAGCTCTTAAAGCAACATTTTTTTTTTTTTTTTCAAATGACATTTAATTTATTTATTTTTATTGCATTTTAGTGTAAATATGAGATCTGAGGTCTGTTTGAACCCAGATCTCATATTTAAGAGGTCCTGTCATGCTTTTTTTTTTTCTATTACAAGGGAAGTTTACATTCCTTGTAATAGGTAATAAAAGGGAAAAGTTTTTTTTTTTTTTTTTTTTTTTTTTTTTTTTTTAAGAGCAGTGTAAAAATAAATAAGAAAAAAAAAATGTAAACGCACCCTATCCCGCCGAGCTCGCATGCAAAAGCGAACGCATACGTGAGTAGCGCCCACATATGAAAACAGTGTTCAAAGCACACGTGAGGTATCGCCGCGATCGTTAGAGCGAGAGCAATAATTCTAGCCCTAGACCTCCTCTGTAACTCAAAACATGCAACCTGTATAATTTTTTAAACGTCGCATATGGAGATTTTTAAGGGTAAAAGTTTGTCGCCATTCCACGAGCGGGCACCACTTTAAAGCGTGACATGTTGGGTATCAATTTACTCGGCGTAACATCATCTTTCACAATATAAAAAGAAAATTTGTCTTATTTTTTAATTAAAAAAGTGGATTTTTTCCCAAAAAAGTGCACTTGTACGACCGCTGTGCAAATACGGTGTGACAAAGTATTGCAACAACCGCCATTTTATTCTCTACAGTGTTAGAAAAAAATATATAATGTTTGGGGGTTCTAAGTAATTTTCCACCAAAAAATAAAATGATTTTTACCTTGTAAACAACAAGTTTAAAAAATAGGCCTGGTCCTTAAGTGGTTAAACACCATTCACATGTGCGGGTGCAACCTACATATGCGTTTGAGCATGAGGGGATGGGGGGGCGCTTTAAAATTATTATTACTATTATTTATTTTTTTTTTTATTTCACACTTTCGCTTTAATTTTTTCTTTTTTGATAACTTTTATTCCTATTACAAGAAATGTAAAGCTCCTCTGTAATAGGAATAAGGTCCACTATAAGTCCACAGATCTCTCCGCTAAATTGATCTCAGGCTTTCCAGCAAAAAAAAAAAGTTGACGTCCCTTTTTTCGTCCTCTGAGGGTCATAGTGAACCACCGCTGCTGGGGAATTCATTCTCTGGCCTCCCAATCGCACGGGCGCAGGAGCCACTATGATGGCTTTTTCTTTGCAAGGAATTGCTGACTGAAAAAATAAAATAACTGAATGATGCCCACAGCATTCCACTCAAAGTCCAGGATGTCATATGACATCCTACAGGCAAGAATTGGTTAAATCACTTCTCTCCTCCTTTACTCGGATAACTGTGTACTTCGCCACTTTCTTGGGACCAGCAATCTGCCACTATTTTCTCCCAGGTTCAATATACAAAATATAGCAACCCCATAGTGTGGTAAGATTTTAAAACCATAACCACTTTCTTAAAATATACTCACAATCAATACAAATGACATGCCCCTTTAAAACACCAAGAAAACCAACACTTCTGGGTTTTGCATGCATGTGACATTACTTCTGGTCGACATGTTTCATCCTATCACACAAGGGATATTGTGCACACACTGATGGTAACACAAAGGATTTGTATTGTAGAAGGCTCATGAATATTTGTTTGGAGATTTTTCACAGAAATTATTCATGAATATGTAATTTTAATGATTAATTTTGCACTTTTTGTTATTTTATCTTTATTCTTTTGATTTGGTATAACCGTATCTGTTAGGATCAAAAGGTTTGTAAGGTGATCTGTTCACTTGAAATGCCAGGTCGATAGCTTACATCGACCATCAGGGAGGAGCCGTAAAGTCTAGCAGTTTAAAGAAAAGCAAATTTTATTCTTTATTAGGCAGAAAGTCTTGTTACAACTCTGTCCGTTATGTACAACTTGGGCATTAAACATTGGCATGCTTGTAGTAGGCCTTCAGTTTTCCAGGTTCCGCAATAAACTAGACAAGTTTGTCTCCAGGTCAAGGAATCCTCTGGCTTTTGCAATAGCTTGGTGTGTCTACTTTCCAAAATGGGGTCATTTGGGGGGCTTTGGTGCCATCTGGTCATTCCATGGCCTCCGAAACTGTGATGGGCAGTAAGGAGTGAAATAAAAAAGTTACACCCTTAGAAAGCCTGAAGGCTCCAAAAAAGTCTCACATGTGGTATCCCCGTACTCAGGAGAAGAAACAGAATGTATTTTGGGTTGTAATTTCACATATGCCCGTGGCATGTTTGAGCAATATATCATTTAGTAACAACTTTGTGCAAAAAAAAAAAAAAAAAATTGTCTTTTTCCCGCAACTTGTGTCAAAATATTAAATATTCCATGGACTCAACATGCCTCTCAGCAAATAGCTTGGGTGTCTACTCTCCAAAATGGGGTCATTTGCGGGGGGTTTTGAACTGTCCTGGCATTTTATGCACAACATTTAGTAGCTTATATCACACATCGCCCACTCTTCTAACCACTTGAAGACAAAGCCCTTTCTGACACTTTTTTTGTTTACATAAAAAAGATATTTTTTTTTGTAGTAAAATTACTGTGAACTCCCAAACATTATATATTTTTTAAAGCAAAGGCCCTACAGATTAAAATGGTGAGTGTTTCTTTTTTTTTTCACACAGTATTTGTGCAGCGATTTTTCAAACGCATTTGTTTGGGGAAAAAAAACACTTTTCTAAAACACACTATATTGCCCAAATGTTTGATGAAATAAAATAGATGATCTTAGGCCGAGTACATGGATACCAAACATGACATGCTTTAAAATTGCGCACAAACGTGCAGCGGCGACAAACGACATACATTTTTAAAAGCCTTTACAGGTTACTACTTTAGACTTACAGAAGAGGTCTACTGCTAAAATTACTGCCTTCGATCTGAGCTTCGCGGTGATACCTCACATGCATGGTGCAATTGCTGTTTACATTTGATGCCAAACTGACGCTTGCGTTCGCCTTTGCGCGAGAGTCGGGGTGGGACAGAGGTGCCTTTTTTTTTTTTTTTTTTTTTGGCTTTTTTATCTTATTTTTAAACTTTTACTTTCATTTTTTTTTAATCATTTTTATTGTTATCTCAGGGAATATAACTATCCCCTATGATAGCAATAGGTAGTGACAGGTATCTTTTTGAAAAAATTGGGGTTTATTAGACCCTAGATCTCTCCTCTGCCCTCAAAGCATCTGACCACACCAAGATTGGTGTGATAAAATGCTTTCCCAATGGCGCTGTTTACATCCGGCGAAATCTAAGTCATAAAATGCTCATAGCTTCCGGTTTCTTAGGCCATAGAGATGATTGGAGCCGTTCTGGTTTCTGATCAGCTCTATGGTCAGCTGGCGGAACCACCGACTGCATTCTCAGTTTCCCTGTTGGGACAGGAGAGCCAGAGAACACCATGGAAGACGGTGAGAGGGGGGGACAGTCCCTCCCACTGCTTGTAAAAGCAGTCTAGAGGCTAATTAGCCACTAGGATTGCTTTTACATGAAAGCCGACCACTGGTTGAAAAGAATGATGATGATACCTAAACCTGCAGGCATCATTCTGGTATAACCACTCAAAGTCCAGCAACATACCAGTATGTTGCTGGTCCTTGTTGGGCATATATTGTAATTGTTTGAACGAAAAAAAGATTGATCTGTGGGTATGCCCACCATTAGAATACCTCCCTTCATCCACCCACTTCTAATGATGGGCATACATGCACCATTTTGTTTTTAACTGTGGTGGTGAAATCACCTCCTACAGCGCTGGAGTAACGCTGCTGTCAAGATAACTAAATAAGTGCTGCAGCTGAATGGCCTAAAAAATATATGCCATAGCATGGGGCATTCGCCCCAAAAGTTAGGGGCAAATCGCTCCCCCACCCCTGCTGCCCCCATGCTTCGGCATATATGCTCTTTTTTTTTTTTTTTTTTTTAACTGTTGGTGAAATCACCTCCTACAGCGCTGGAGTCACAGCTTTATGTATCGTGGGAGCAAACGCTGTTGCTGTCAAGATGAATGAATCTGTGCTGCAACTGAATGGCGTACCTGCTAAGCAAATGATGGTTAACAATAAAACAAAGTAACATTACAGTATAACAGTAAGATATACCATACCTGCAAAGCAAATACAAAAAAAATAAAACATTTTTTAATGCAATCTGTGCCTAAAATATATATATGCCGAAGCATGGGGCAACCGCCCCAAAAGTTAGGAGCAAATCGCTCCTCCACCCACTGCTGCCCCCATGCTTCGGCATATGTGCTCTTTTTTTAAACTATGGTGGTGAAATCACCTCTTACAGCGCTGGAGTCACGGCTTTAGCTATCGTGGGAGCAAACGCTGTTGCTGTCAAGATAAATGATGGTTAACAATAAAACAAATATTACAGTATAACATACCATACCTGCAAAGCAAATACAATAAAACATAGTAAAAATGAAACCGTGAGAGAACGATAGATATAGAACAATAGTGAGCGAACACTAGAGTGGAAAGTAGAGAGTGGACATAAGAGAGAGAACAATAGAGAGAGAAGAAAAATACAACCACATCTATTTTTGGCTTTTTTATTTCTTTTGTGTTTTTGTGTGTTTTTTTTTTTCCACTTTTTTCACTTTTATAAAAACTGTAAACAAAACTATAAACTGAACATTGCAGATTGGGGTCTCTCAAAATGTGATGGCCACCACTTCTTTCGAGACCCCAAGACCCTGTGTACGTGTGCCTATGACTGTATGGTGCTTTACCATACGCTAATACTCAACTAGTGTGTGATAGCGTTCGAAACAGTCACCAATGCAAAGACCAGGTAGGTCAGGACAGGAGGGACAATAAAAGCGGGTGTCATGCCTAAATCCGCGCTTTCTACAGACACAATATCTTTGGGGGTTTCTTTGGGTAGGAGGGGTACCAGATGCCTCTCATGCAGCTGGCTTACTCCATTTGCGTTGCGAAGTTGGGCCAGAGCACCGTCTGGAAACAGAAGGGCTCTGATCTCTTCCTGGAATTTAAGGAAGGATCCAGTTCGTCCTGAAGCTTTGTATAGCACTTGAGCGTTCAGCAAAGCCAACTGAAATAAGTATACAGACAATTTTTTATACCAGCGTCTGGCCTTACGTGCAATTAGGTACGGCGCTAACAACTGGTCGTTGAGGTCCACCCCTCCCATATTGGGATTATATTCGTGGACACAGAGGTGTTTCTCCACAACACCAGTCTCTGTAGTAATTTGAACATCGTGTCTGCGTGAAGGGAGGAAAGAACGAAAACATTCTTGTTATCTCTCCACTTCACAGCGAGCAAATTATTACATCTCAAGCAGGCTCTCTCCCCCAGCCTAAGATGGGAATCTACAAGCCGTTGGGGTAAGCCCCGGTGATTAGATCACACGGTGCCACATGCACCAATTTTATGATCAAACAAGTGACTAAAAAGTGGCACGCTTGTGTAATAATTGTCCACATACAAGTGGTACCCCTTTCCGAATAAGGGTGACACCAAGTCCCACACAATCTTACCAGCGCTCCCTATGTAGTCAGGGCAGTTCTCCGGCTCTACGTAACTATCTCTTCCCTCGTAAACCATAAAACTATATGTATAGCCTGCGGCCCTGTCACAGAGATTATACATCTTGACCACGCATCTGGCACGCTTGCTGGGAAGATATTGTTTGAATGACAAGCGGCCAAAAAACTTAATCAGGGACTCATCCAAGCAGACAACTTGATGGGGAGTAAACAAGGCTGCAAAACGCTGGTTGAAGTGGTTTACGAGGGACCGAATTTTGTAGATCCAATCAAATTCAGGGTCACCCCGATGACGACAGAGTTCATTGTCACTGAAGTGCATGAACCGCAAGATCTGCTTGTATCGTGTCCTGGTCATGGAGGCAGAGAACGCGGGCGTATGGTGAATTGGGTCAGTGGACCAATATGACCGCAACTCACTCTTTTTAGTTACCCCCATGAGGAGGGATAGGCCCAGGAAGGTCTTAAATTCGGAAACCGTAATTGGTTTCCAATCTCTGGCAAGGGTCAGCTGTTGATTAGCAGCAATGAATTGACCAGCATATAAATTGCTTTGGTCCACAAAAGATCTGTAGAGATCTTCGGTGAAAAACGGCAAATAAAAATCAAGTGACGTAAAATCAACTGTTTCCACCTGAATTCCAGGCTGGCCAGTGAATAGCAGCGTTAGTACTGGCTCTCTGCTCCATACGAGGGACCTGCAGTTCTTGCACCTCAACAACAGCAGAAGATGATCAGGGTTTGGTACGCCTGACCTTGGCAGGGACCACAACTCCATCATCAGATCCATCTGTCAGGGTGCCACTGCTGTCTACAGGTTCATATTCTGAGCCTGAATCTGACAGATGAGTGACTTAATCTTCTCTGTCATGCTCAGAAATGTGTAGGCTTCTTCATTACTGTATCTTCGATTTGACATTTTGGTCTCTAAATTTACTGATACAGTAATGAGACTCACAGGTAAAAAAGCTCCTGACTGTTAGCGACTGATTCAAATGCTACCAAAAAAACTGATAGCGTTCGCAGGAATCAGGCCTGACTCTGCGAATGCTGCAGTTATGTGTGTTGTGTCTTGTAAGTGCCAGTGATTGATCGATACTGCACTTGGGTGGGCTCGGCGGAGGGACTAAACGCAGGTGCTAGCAGGTATCTGGGCTGATCCCGCAAACACTGCATTTTTGGGAACCCTAAACTGCTGGGGACACTAATATAGTTAGATCAGATATCGATCCATTCAAACAGTATACTACTAAGGGAGGTGTATGGTGCGTGCGTGGGTGTTAGCAGTACTGGCACTGATTTGACGCTGCCTGGGGCAACGCAGACCCTATCTGAGGCTAAAACCTAACTTTGAACACCCACCGGGTGATCAGGGGGTTAAACCTTTATTGGGTAAAATACGGTGGGTCCCCTGACGCTATAAAAATAAATCCTGCTAAACTGCGTCACCGTGACACTTATACTGTGATCACAGGTGACGGGGTAGTCAAGGGGTTAAACCTTTATTGGGGGGGGTTAGGGAGGGTCCCTATACCTATCTGAGCCTAATACTAATTACCTTAACACTGATTAGTGTCACTAATGACACTAGTACAGTGATCAAAAAAAATCTGATTGCTGTACTGGGTGACACAGTGACA
Source organism: Aquarana catesbeiana (assembly GCF_042186555.1). Classification (NCBI taxonomy): domain Eukaryota; kingdom Metazoa; phylum Chordata; class Amphibia; order Anura; family Ranidae; genus Aquarana; species Aquarana catesbeiana. The sequence continues at coordinate 115,745,553 of NC_133330.1, read as the reverse complement.
GGTGATGAAGGGGTTAATTGGGGGGGGGGGGTGTGATCAGGGGGTGAATGTGTGCCTACGTGACCTGGTGTCAGTGTAGTGTTGTGCAACTCACTGTTCTGATGCTCTCTCCTCTCGGTCTGGAACGAAAAGACCAACACGAGAAGAGATGACATCACTTCCCCTGTCAGTGTTTACAGTTATACAGACAGGGGAAGGATATCATTCGTCAGGAGCGATCACCAGGTCCAGGCCAGATTTCATTGGCCTGGGGATTGATCGGTTCCTGATCGAATCTGATCGTCGCAGGGGGGGGGGGGGCGAACGCGCATGCCTGACGTAGCATATCGGCGATTCGCCTGTCTGTGCCATTCTGCCACAGTGCAACTGCGGCGGACGGTCGGCAAGCTGTTAATAAATAAAAGCGGATCATTTTAATCATCCCTGTCAGTGTTAGGTGTTTTGTCTCATCCAAGTAAATTTATAAATTCTGCTAGAGGTGCTTGTGCAGTGAAAAACAAGTTTGCTGTCTGGATTAGCAGATGAAAATAGAAAGAGCCTAAAAAGAAAACTATTGAAGCTTTCATATTTAAGGATTTGTAAGCTGCAATATAATAAATGTTTGCTTTTGTTTTTAAAGTGATTGTAAAGGCAGAAGGTTTTTTATCTTAATGCGTTAACATAAAAATCCACCTGTGTGCAGCAGCCCCCTAATACTTATCTGAGCCCCATCTCGATCCAGCGATGTTGGAGTGTCTCGGCTGCTCAGAACTCCTCTCCTTATTGGCTGAGAAAGCATTACGGCGCCAGTGATGAGGAACCATTGATGGACACTGATGAGGCTGCACTAATGGAGGGCATTGATTGACACTGATAGGCGGCACTGATGGGCATTTCTAGGCAGCACTCACTGATGGGCATTGCTAGGCAGCACTGATTGGCAGCACTGGTGGGTACTGTTGGGACTGCACTAATAATCAGGACACTAATAATCAGTACCCTGATTATCAGTGTACATGTCCCTTTTAGAGAAGCCGGTTATCGGCTCTTTTCTCTGAGTGCCGATTACCAGCTTCCGTAATCAGCTGTGATTGGACTCAACTGATAACGTGGTAAAGAGCAGCTGATTGGCTCTTTTCCTCAATCTGTGATCAGCAGTGTCTCACAGAGCGCGCCGCATGCGAGATCATGGCACGCCGGCCACACTGTAGCTGCCTATCAGCTATAGCACAGTCGGCAAGTGGTTAATGGCTGGAGGTTGACTTATAGCAAAGTCTAATAACGCACATTTAGGCTGTATTCACACCTGTGCATAGCGTGTTAGAGCGTTTTTATTCCCGATTTTACCGCATTTTTATGCTCGATTTGCATGGTTTTATGTAGTTTTTGCCATTTTTTTATATTAGCCAATAGAGAAAACTATCATCTGGTGCATCATTTGTTGCTAGGTTTTTTAGCTTTTTTAGCTTTTCCATTAACTTTTATTTATATTTTTATTATTATTATTTTTTTTTTTTGTTAGGCTAAGGGGTTAGAGTTAAGATTAGGTTAGGATTAGGGGTTGGGGTTAACGTTGTTGTTTATTATTTTTTACTAATAATAATAATGAATAAATGTAAAATAAATACACACACATAAAAATAATAAATGCAATAAATGAATACTATATAATAATAAATAATTAACCCCTAAACCTTAAAAAAATAATAAAATAATAACTAAACACCCAATACATTGTATTCTTATTAATAATAAAAATTATAATAATGTATTATTATTCATAAGAAAAGGTATTCGGGTTTGGATGTTTAGTATTTTATTATTAACCGCTTGCCGCCTGCCGTCCGTCATATGACGGTCAGACGGCGTGGCTCTCGTTCTGGGAGGGCGTCATATGACGGCCCTCCATTTAAACAGGGAATGCGTGCAATGGTGCACACGCATCCCTGTTCCTTCGGTGGCGGCGTGTCACAGACACCGCTTGCCACCAAGGTGGGGCAATTGGGCATGGCTGTTTACTGCGTGATCGGCTGTGATGAAGTCACGGGCGATCACAGGTGGTACCGCCCCACTTTGCACGGTGCATGCGCGTGATCACATCGGTGGCGGTGTGTTCCCGGGAACACCGCTCGTCGTCGGCGGCTGTTTACCACGTGATCAGCTGTGATCCTTTCACAGCCGATCACTAAATGTTAACAAACCGCGGTAACCAGATGTTACCGGGTTCTCCTCCTCACACATCGATCGTGCGTGAGAAGGAGTTTGCGGTAACATCTCGTTACCGCTTACAGTGTACACCAATCATACTGATTGCCCCCCCCAATAAAGAGGACCTCCATCACCACACATCTAAGTACCTGTCGCAGTCTATAGGAGTACCTGTCGCAGTCTATAGGAGTACCTGTCGCAGTCTATAGGAGTACCCGTCGCAGTCTATAGGAGTACCCGTCGCAGTCTATAGGAGTACCCGTCGCAGTCTATAGGAGTACCCGTCGCAGTCTATAGGAGTACCCGTCGCAGTCTATAGGAGTACCCGTCGCAGTCTATAGGAGTACCCGTCGCAGTCTATAGGAGTACCCGTCGCAGTCTATAGGAGTACCCGTCGCAGTCCATAGGAGTACCGAGTACCTGAATACCAGTCACCAGCCCATCAGAGTAACCGAGTACCTGTCACCAACCCATCAGAGTAACCGAGTACCTGTTTGCAGCCCATGCCTCATAGAATATATGTTGGGGTGTTTCCTTTCCAAAATGGGGTCATTTTGTGGGTAATTCCACTGTCCTGGTGCTCAAGGACCTTCAAAAGTGTGATAGGTAGGAATGAAATGAGATGTGTAATTTATGCTCCTAGAACGCCTGAAGGTACTACTTCAATGTTGGGCCTCTGTATGTGGCCAGGCTGTGTAAAAGTCTCACGCATGTGGTATCGCCATACTCGGGAAGAGTAGCAGAATGTTTTTTGGGGTGTAATGTTTGCTATATACATGCTATGTGTTAGAAATATCTTATAAATTGACAACTTTGTGTAAAAAAAAAATGTGTTTTTCATTTTTTTCCACATTTTCCAAAAACTTCTGGAAAAAAAATGAACCGTTCAAAAGACATTATTCCATACCTGTCTGCAGCTCATCAAGTTACCCGAGTTCCTGTCTCCAGCCCAATAGAGTACCCGAGTACCTATTTGCAGCCCATGCATCATAGAATATACGCTGGGGTGTTTCCAAAATGGGGTCATTTTGTGGGCAATTCTATTGTCCTGGTGCTCCAGGGCCTTCAAAAGTGTAATAGGTGGTTGAGAATTGAGATGTGTCATTTATGCTCGTAGAACGCCTGAAGGTGCTACTTCAGTGTTGGTCCTTTGTATGTGGCCAGGCTGTGTAAAAGTCTCACACATGTGGTATCGCCATACTCGGGAAGAGTAGCAGAATGTATTTTGGGGTGTAACTTGTAATTTGTTGTATGCATATGCTGTGTGTGAGAAATAACCTGATAATTTGACAATTTTGTAGAAAAAAAATCTTCGCAAAGAATTGTGGGAAAAAATTACAACTTAAAAAAACTCACCATGCTACTTACTTAATACCTTGGAATGTCTACTTTCTAAAAAGGGGTCATTTGGGGGGTATTTGTACTTTCCTGACTTGTTAGGCTCGGTTCACACTGGGGCGACTTGGGATCCGACTTGTACGCCCTCAAGTCGCCCCAAGTCGCCCCAAGTCGCTTTGCATTTAGATTACAATTGTAGTGAATTGAACCGTCTTAACTGACACTACTGAAGTCGCTCCGACTTCAAAAAAGGTTCCTGTACTACTTCTATCCGACTTGTAGGCGACTTGTACCCATTCAACTCAATGTAAGTCGCCTGCAAGTCGGATCTCTCAAGCGACTTTGCAGAGAAAACCCCTCCCTCCCCCCTCCCTCCCAGAGAGGTGATTGGCCACAGGCGAAGTCGCCTGTCATGGAGGCGACTTCAAGTCGCCTCGTAATTTGCCGAAGTCGCGCTGAAGTCGCGCTAAAGTCGCGCTGAAGCCGCGTTGAAGTCGCGGTACAAAGTCGCGCTAAAGTCGTGTTGCCCATGTGTGAACCGACCCTTAGTGTCTCACGAAATGAGATTCACCTGATGTAGTGAAGGCCTGAGCAGATGTGACCAATTTTCCGTGATTGGCACCATAGTTTGTAGACTCTATAACTTTCACAAAGCCCAAATAATATACACTAATTTGGGTTATTTTTACCAAAGATATGTAGCAGTATAAATGTTGGCCAAAATTTATGAAGAAAAATTACGAATTAGCAAAATTTGATGACAGAAACAAACAAAACAGCATTTTTTTCACAAAATTTTGTTTTTTTATTTATAGCATAAAAAATAAAAAACCCACTAGTGATTAACACCAAAAGAAAGCTCTATTTGTATGAAAAAAAAGGACGCAAGTTTCATATGGGTAAAGTGTTGCAGGACTGAGTAATTGTCATTCAAACTGAGTGCTGAAAGCTGCAAATTGGTCTGGGCAGGAAGGGGTTGTAAGTGCACTGTATTGAGGTGCTTAATAATTTAATATTTTATTAAGGTTAGGGGTTAAAATGGTATGTATTTCAAATTATTTATGATTTTTAGTTGTTTGCGTATTTATTTTACAATTATTTATTCATATGACAGACCGTTCAGCAGAAAATTGCTCAAAAACACGTGACAAAATGTGCAAATGCATGCAAATGGCGCGTTTCAGTACTATGGGAATAAAGAGGTGCCAAAAAATTGCAAATCTGCATTATTTGAGCTCTAACCAAAGCTCCAGAACTTTTTTGAGCTTCAGGCGTTTGGCTTCAAGTGACTTGGAGTGGAGATGTAATAACTTCCAAAGAGAATTATTGATTTTTTTTCTCCTCCAGTGTTTTGGAGCTTCAAGCGTGAATGGGGTCTTAGAGCATCTGTCTCATGATGTGACACCAGGAATTTCTATCCCAGGAAGAACTGTGCGACAAATTCTTTATTTTCTCCAGTCTGGTCCGAATCAATACCTGGCTTTGTGTACAATCGGGTCAAATCTCCATCCTAGCAATTCTATTTGCTCCCCTTGCCCACCTTTGTACATTCCCCATTGACTCCATTAGATCTCAGCCTGGTTCTGTCAGTGCTTTAGAAACTGCCCTTTTAAAGCATGAGCAATATTCCTTTTATCTTAATCACAAGTTTGCCTATCTTAGTTCAGTCTTAACCTGTAAAAGACCATTTCTTTAGCTATGCAAGAACAAGGTTGCTTTGAGATCAAGGGCCTCTTTTATTTTCTTCCTTTCACCTTAGCCAGGACATTGTTCTGCCATGTCTGTTTTGCTTCTAAACATTATAAAATTAGTCCCCTTTGTTGCCTAGTCTTGTTCCACAATCGCTAGGTACAATGGGTATAGAAAAGAATCACCCCTCTTTAAAATAATAATTTTGTTGCTTTGCAGCCTGAAATAATGACAGACCGTTTTTGTTTTATCCAGCTGTATTTACTCAGTGCAACTTATAACATCCAAGTGAAAGATCTTAATGATCTTGTTAGTGATCCATGTTTTAAATCCATGTGGATTCATGAAGGATCGTTCTTGCCAAACCAATCTATTAACCTTCTATGAGGAGGTGAGTTGTCATCTAGATAAAGGAAGGCCCATAGACGTGGTGTATCTGGATTTTGCAAAAGCATATGACACAGTTCACCATAAATGTTTACTGTACAAAATAAGGTCCATTTGCATGGACCATATAGTGAGTACATGGATTGAGAGCTGGCTACAAGGGTGAGTTCAAAGGGTGGTGATAAATGGGAAGTACTCGGAATGGTCAGAGGTGGGTAGTGGGGTCCCTCAGGGTTCTGTGCTGGGACCAAACCTATTTATTTTGTTCATAAATGACCTGTAGGATGGGGTAAACAGTTCAATCTCTGTATTTGCAGACGATACTAAGCTAAGCAGGGCAATAACTTCTCCGCAGGATGTGGAAACCTTGCAAAAAGATCTGAACAAATTAATGGGGTGGGCAACTACATGGCAAATGAGGTTTAATGTAGAAAAATGTAAAATAATGCATTTGGGTGGCAAAAATATGAATGCAATCTGTACACTGGGGGGAGAACCTCTGGGGGAATCTAGGATGGAAAATGCTCTGGGTGTCCTAATAGATGATAGGCTCAGCAATGGCATGCAATGCCAAGCTGCTGCTAACAAAGCAAACAGAATACTGGCATGCATTAAAAAGGGGATCAACTCCAGAGATAAAATGATAATTCTCCCGCTCTATAAGACTCTGGTCCGACCGCACCTGGAGTATGCTGTCCAGTTCTGGGCACCAGTCATCAGGAATTTATAAATACCATACTAGTGACCCCACAATAGGGATAAAACTTTTTCACAGAAAGTAGTTTAACAAGACACATGGCCACTCATTAAAACCTTAAACTACATAGAGGGTTCTTTACTGTAAGAGCGGCAAAGATGTGGAATTCCCTTCCACAGGCGATGGTCTCAGCGGGGAGCATCGATCGTTTCAAAAAACTGTTGGATAAGCACCTGACCGACCGCAACATACAAGGATATACAATGTAATACTGACATATAATCACACACATAGGTTGGACTTGATGGACTTCTGTCCATGTAACTATTTAGCATGTCAGATAAAAATAAAAAACAGAATCACTGAGTTGGAAAAAAGATAACCTCTTTGTGCCAAAATTTTGTTAAACCACCTTGCCACCACATTTTAATTACAGCCTTTAGTATGTTGGGCTATGTCTCTTCTAACTTTGCACATCAAGATTTTGCAATATGTGCCCACTCTTCTTTGCAGAACTGCTCAACTTCAGTTAAATTTGATGGTGACCGTTTGTGGACTGCAGTCTTTAAGTCATGGGCTCTGACTAGGCCATGCAAGGACATTAACCTTTTTCTCCTTCAACCACTGTGTAGTCATTTTTGCTGTGTGCTTTGGGTCATTGTTATGTTGGAAAGTAACCCACGTTCCCATTGAGCACTTTCTGGCAGAGGGCAGCAGATTTTCCTCAAGAATTTGACAGTATTTTGCTCCATCCATTTTCCCTTCTATCTTAACAAGTGCTCCAGTCCCTGCTGCAGAGAAACACCCCCATAACAGGATAATACCACCTCCATGCTTTATTGTAGGAATGGTGTTATTTGGATGGTGAGCTGTATTGGATTTCTGCCAGACATATTGTTTGGTGTTGAGGCCAAATAATTCAATTTTAGTCGCATCTCACCATAACACCTTTTTCCTTGTGGCCTCAGGATCTTCACATGGTGTTTTGGCAAAGCTCAGTCATGACTGCATGTGGCCTTTCTTGAAGTGTGGCTTTTTTCTTGCAACCCTCCCATACAAGCCCATTTGTGGAGAATTTGCGACATTGTTGTCACATGCACACATTGACCACTCTGTCATAAATTCCTGCAACTGCTTCAGAGTTGCTGTAGGCCTCTTGGTAGCCTCTCTAAACAGTTTCCTCCTGGCACTGTCATCCAGTTTGGAGCGACAATATGGAATGCTACTAAGTAGAAAATGGATAACGTACCTTCGTCATTGCATAGAAAGATTGACCATTGACTAGGCAATATGGACTTTCGTGGTACAGTATAGGCTTACACAAGAGAGATACAAAAATATACATTTATTATACAAAACATAATTGTTAAAACATGGGCAGATATACAATCAATATACAATGGATGCTGCTCTGACACAATCTGGGGAAAAAGATCGAAAAAATTCTGTAATACATTTACGGAAACAATTATCCGGTTGCAAACTCTACATGTTTCGCAGTGATCCGCTTCTTCAGGCGTATACTTTCAGAGAATATTAAATCTAAAAGAAAAACATATACAATAAGCCAACACGACGTCCTGACCCAGTGAGGGTCTGTGTTTTATCAAATACCTTCCACTTCTTAATAATAGACTTCACTGTGCTTCTACTTTATCCCAGAGATCTTTTGACAGTCCCTTGTCACCCATAGTTGATTGCTTCAGTTGTACTACCAGGTACTGAAATGCTCCAGGAAAGCTCTTTTCATGCCAAAATGACCACAGCTGATCACAGTTGAAATTCAAATGGCTTTGTGTGCCATTGAGACAGTGATAAGGTAATTTTTAGGAGGGGGGGTGATCCTTTTTCGAATTCTTTCACTTGGATGTTATAAGTTGCACTGAGTAAATACAGCTGGATAAAACAAAAACTGTGCCTGTCTTCCTTTCAGGCTACAAAGCAACAAAATGTGATTATTTTAAAGGGAGGGGAGAGTCTTTTCTATACCACCCCCCTATATTTATCAGCTCCTCATTTAAGCTTATGACTTCAGGGCAAGGTTTTTCCTTTTCCAGTCAAAGCGCATTTACCTATGTCAGTGCTTCATGGGCTTTTCAGCATAAGGCATCTGCTGCTCAGATTCGAAAGCTTGCTACCTGTTCAAACAATATCAAGTTTTGCCTTGGTCAGTGGTTCAAGATTTAGCTGATGTTTGCTTTAGTCATAAGCTTCTTCAGGTGGTGTTGTAGGCTTCCTTGTGCCACCCTTATTAACCTGTCCATTTGTGCCTTGTGAGCCTGGTAGCCTTTTGATTCCTGTTGTCCACCCCTATATTAAACTGCTTTTAGATGTCCCACTGTTTCAGGATACTATCCTGTGTCCCGTAATATAAGACTATGGAAGCTTAACATTTGTGTCCCAATCTGTGTATGCAGTAATAAAACCCAAATGTCTAAGAATTGCTAGATTCCTGTGTGTCTGGACTTCAAGAAATAGATTTTATGCAAGTATAAAAATCGTATTTTGCTTTACCCACAGGTGTCCTGCCAGAAAAGAAGTTTGAGGCAGACAAGAGGGGAGTTAATCTCGGGGACTTTAATGACATGATGCGGAAGGACCGGTCCAGTTTCCGTCTGCCCAATTCCAAAGAGATGGGAGCTGCAGACAGCGGGCCTTATTTTGAGAAGGTGAGTATCCACAATTTTTATTGTTTAGTGCCTGTAGTTTAACTTTAAAGCGACTTTAAAGCCTTGTTTAAAAAAAAAAAAGAAACATACATGTTATACTTACCTGAGTAATATGGTTTTGCATGGAGCAGCCCTGATACTCCTCCTCTTCTTGGGTCCAATGCTGGTGCTCCTGGCTCCTCCCTCCTGCCGGGTGCCCCCACAGAAAGCAACTTGCTGTGGGGGCACCCAAGCTGGCATGCTCCCGAGCTGCAGCTCTGTGTGTTCATTCACACACGGAGCTGCAGCTCAGCCCCGCCCCCTCCATTTCCGGATTGGGTCACTGGCTATGATTGACAGCAGCGGGAGGGCCAATGGCTCCCGCTGCTGCCAAAAGCCAGTCAAAGGTGCGAGTCCCCGGAGGGACATGGCTCTTGTGGACATTGCTGGATGGAGAGGGGGCTCAGGTAAGTATTGAGGGGCTGGCTGGGGGGGGGGGGGGCATTTACAACCACTTTAACTACTCGAGGCACACAAAACATCATCATTTCTGGTAGAAGTGATGATCTACATTGAGAAATGTTCCCTTTCAAAAGGAAGCTCTTGCCTGCATTTTACATAGGGCATATGTGAAACTTGCGTCCACCTATCTATCCAGGACTCTGCAATTGAAATTTCAGATTCGAATGGATGGATTGTTTCCTAAATTATTTTGCAATGCTGTCATGTTAGGGTAGTTTTTTTGTATTTGTTTTAGCAAGTCCTAGTTGCAATCTCGAAACACCCAATATGAGGACAATATGCGACCGGTCTAAACTATGTGGCATATTCACCAATGCCAGGAGCATGGCGGACAAGATGGGTGAACTAGAGATACTGTTGTACAAGGAGGATTTGGATTTTGTGGGAATTTCAGAGACCTGGTTCAACAGCTCTCATGATTGGCTGGCAAACATTCAAGGGTATACCCTATATCGCAAGGATAGAGAGGGTAAAAAAGGGGGAGAGGTATGCCTATATATCAAGAATAATGTACAAGCGAATGTGAGAGATGACATCACTGAGGGAGCTAGAGAGGAGGTGGAATCCTTATGGGTATTGCTCCAAAGGGATGAAGCTAAGGGGAAAATAATACTGGGAGTATGCTATAGGCCCCCTAACCTGAGGGAGGAAGTGGAGACGGATCTCCTATCACAAATTGGATTAGCAGCAAGGATGGGAAGTGTTATCACAATGGGGGATTTTAACTATCCAGACATAGACTGGGCGGAGGGAACCGCGCATTCATTTAAGGCTCGCCAGTTCCTTAATGTCTTGCAGGACAATTTTATGGGTCAGATGGTAGACGCACCCACTAGAAATAAAACATTACTGGATCTACTGATTACCAACAATACAGACCTGATCACGGATGTGGAAATACGGGGCAATTTAGGTAACAGCGATCACCGGTCAATTAGTTTCAGTATAAATCACACAAAAAGGGAACACAAAGACACTGAATTTCAAAAGAGCCAACTTCCCTAAACTACAAACCTTGCTAAAAGGCATAAATTGGGATAAAATATTAGGAACAAAGAATACGGAGGAGAGATGGGTTTGCTTTAAGAGCATATTAAATAAGAGCATTAGCCAATGTATCCCATTGGGTAATAAATTTAAAAGAGCGAACAAAAATCCTGGATGGCTTAACTCCAATGTAAAAATGCATATAAAAGCAAAGGAGAAGGCCTTCAAAAAATACAAGGTTGAGGGATCATCCTCAGCATTCAGACTTTATAAAGAATGCAACAAGAAATGTAAGGGTGCAATTACGACGGCTAAGATAGAACATGAAAGACACATAGCGGAGGAGAGCAAAAAAAATCCCAAGAAATTCTTTAAGTATGTAAAAAGTAAAAAAGGGAGGACAGACCATATTGGCCCCATAAAGAATGAGGAAGGACATATGGTTACAAAGGATGGGGAGATGGCGAAGGTATTGAATTTATTCTTCTCCTCAGTCTTCACAAGTGAATCGGGGGGCTTCAGTAACCAAAACTGCAGTGTTTATCCTCATGACACAACACAGGAAGCACCTCCATGGTTAACAGAGGACAGAATTAAAATTAGACTTGAGAAACTTAACATTAATAAATCACCGGGACCAGATGGCTTGCATCCGAGGGTACTTAGGGAACTCAGTCAAGTGATTGCCAGACCGTTGTTCCTAATTTTTACAGACAGTCTACTGACTGGAATGGTACCAGCTGATTGGAGAAAAGCCAATGTAGCACCAATATTTAAAAAGGGCCCAAAATACATCCCTGGGAATTACAGACCAGTTAGCCTAACATCAATAGTATGTAAACTCTTGGAGGTGATGATAAGGGACTATATACAAGATTTTGGTAATAAGAACGATATCATTAGCAGTAATCAGCATGGATTCATGAAGAATCGTTCTTGCCAAACCAATCTATTAACCTTCTATGAGGAGGTGAGTTGCCATCTAGATAAAGGAAGGCCCGTAGACGTGGTGTATCTGGATTTTGCAAAAGCATTTGACACAGTTCCCCATAAACGTTTACTGTACAAAATAAGGTCCGTTGGCATGGACCATAGGGTGAGTACATGGATTGAAAACTGGCTACAAGGGCGAGTTCAGAGGGTGGTGATAAATGGGGAGTACTCAGAATGGTCAGGGGTGGGTAGTGGGGTTCCCCAGGGTTCTGTGCTGGGACCAACCCTATTTAATTTGTTTATAAACGACCTGGAGGATGGGATAAACAGTTCAATCTCTGTATTTGCAGAGGATACTAAGCTAAGCAGGGCAATAACTTCTCCGCAGGATGTGGAAACCTTGCAAAAAGACCTGAACAAATTAATGGGGTGGGCAACTACATGGCAAATGAGGTTCAATGTAGAAAAATGTAAAATAATGCATTTGGGTGGCAAAAATATGAATGCAATCTATACAATGGGGGGAGAACCTCTGGGGGAATCTAGGATGGAAAAGGACCTGGGGGTCCTAGTAGATGATAGGCTCAGCAATGGCATGCAATGCCAAGCTGCTGCTAATAAAGCAGAATAAAACAGAATATTGGCATGCATTAAAAGGGGGGATCAACGCAAGAGATAAAACGATAATTCTCCCACTCTACAAGGCTCTGGTCCGGCCGCACCTGGAGTATGCTGTCCAGTTCTGGGCACCAGTCCTCAGGAAGGATGTACTGGAAATGGAGCGAGTACAAAGAAGGGCAACAAAGCTAATAAAGGGTCTGGAGGATCTTAGTTATGAGGAAAGGTTGCAAGCACTGAACTTATTCTCTCTGGAGAAGAGACGCTTGAGAGGGGATATGATTTCAGTTTACAAATACTGTACTGGTGACCCCACAATAGGGATAAAACTTTTTCGCAGAAGAGAATTTAATAAGACTCGTGGCCACTCATTACAATTAGAAGAAAAGAGGTTTAACCCTAAACTACGTAGAGGGTTCTTTACTGTAAGAGCGGCAAGGATGTGGAATTCCCTTCCACAGGCGGTGGTCTCAGCGGGGAGCATTGATAGCTTCAAGAAACTATTAGATAATCACCTGAATGACCGCAACATACAGGGATATACAATCTAATACTGACACATAATCACACACATAGGTTGGACTTGTGTCTTTTTTCAACCTCACCTACTATGTAACTATGTTTTTGTTTCACTTTTGCTTTTATCCTGTTGCTTTCTTTGGTTGCTTGACCAACTTTATAAACTTTGATTTTATAGTAAGATTTTGCTTCACTATCCAAACTAAAAGCAAAAAACATACTTGCAGTACATTCATGCAACATGTGCAAGTTTCCTGTTTTTTATACATTTAAAGACACTACATGTACACAAAAATGGACCAGAAATGTACGTGTCTTTGTCCTGTTGTGGGCATGCCAACACAGCATTTTTATGAACTAAAATCAACCATACATGGATCAAAATTCAGATAGTTCAGCCAGAATATTTAGACGTAATGGTGTAAAGATCTGAGTGTGACTAAGTAGTATTGTCTTTTTTGTCCCGCTTGATCAGAGCTGCAGGCTATAGCCTGCAACGCTGATCAGTGTATTCTGGGGGAGTCTCCCTGTTGTCAGAATGCAATAGCTTAGTGGGAGGATTCCCTCATCCACATCAGCTGAGGGAATTGAGTCACTTTCCCTCTGATCCTTCTATGAGTTGCCTTAGTGTTGTCAGCCCTGCTCATTGTATTTCACTAAACTACTCTGCCACTCACAGATCTTTACAGCTTAAGGTCCAAAACAAGAACTTGGAAGGGCAGACAACACAAAAAGCATACAGGGCAGCACTTAATTTCTGACAAGATCAACTGCTTTTCATAAACATACAGTACAGGACACAGTTATGTTTTTATGTTGATACCTTCAAGTGTTGGACACTGGCAAACAGAACTGTTAAGACCCCCATTAAACCCCTCTCACTTAGGCTGGGGTTTGTTTTTGGACTGTACCTGGAACCCGTTGTTTAGGATAACCTGGGGCCACCGTATAACATTGCTTTGGGCACGGGCTCCTGCATTAGGTGCTGCTATACAGGGCAGTGGCGTGACCCAGGCCCTGAAAACCCCATTAGGGGTATGCTCTTCTGAAGTGAGTGAAGCAGGACAGCCGTTTTCCCCCTTAACTATTGCAGCTGATAGTTACTGAAGTCTGGTTACTAAGGCCCTTTAATTATGTAGAAGAGGTTCTGCTAAGTGTGGTCAGAGACTTTTTGAAGTCTGTGGCTAGGTCATTCATTTCATGTCTGCAGCAGGGAGATCTACTGACATCGGTGCACATCAAGGATGCCTACTTACACATTATGATTCCCCTTCTGCGCTCCAGCGGTTTTCATTTTCAGTTTGAGGTTCTGCCATTCAGCCAATTTACTGCTCTTCAGATATTCACAAAAGTCTTGTTCTGGCTTGTACTGTGCAAACTCTACAGAAGTTTGATTAGATTCTTCAATGTTTTAAAAGCTGTGCTGGATAGGGCTCACTGTCTGGAATACTTGGGATTGTTTCTGGACATAAACAAAGCCGTATTCTTTCTCTTAACTACTTGACCACTGGGCACTTAAACCCCCTTCCTAACCAGACCAATTTTCAGCTTTCGGTGCTCTCACAATTTGAATGACAATTACTCAGTCATCCAACACTGTACCCATATGAAATTTTTGTCCTTTTTTTCACATAAATGGAGCTTTCTTTTGGTGGTATATAATCACCACTGGGTTTTTTATTTTTTACGTTCTAAATCAAAAAAGACTGAAAATTCGGTAAAAAAAATCTTTGTTTCTGTTAAAATTTATTGCAGGGTATTGGCAGAGTATTGGCACTGAGCAGCGCTGTGGGCTCTACAGATCCAGCCCACAGCGCTGCTACAAACGATCTCTCCCCTCGCACTGTACAGATCGGTACAGAGAGGGGAGGGAGGAACCGGCTTCATGACATGACACCGGTTTGTTTACAATCGATTGCTCCGTCATTTGACGGAGCGATCACGTGGTAAACGGCCGCTACCAGAGCAACATTCTGGGAGGACGTCCATGGACGCCTTCCTAGATGAAGCCGATCACGCTGTAACCGTCTTTCGGCTATGGCCTGGTCGGCAAGTGCTTAAAGATCAGGTCTCTCCTCTCTCAAGCACAATTACTCCATTCAGTGGTGTATTTTGGTTTTGTGCCCCCCCCCCCCCCCCCATTTAAATTTGTCCAACCCCAGCCTGGTAATACCATTCTTGTCTCAGGGTCTAATGGGGAAACTGCAGCCATTCACAGAGAACAGCTGCGGCTTCCTCATCAGACCCTGAGACATTATTTGTCCAAGTGCCATATATAGAATGATCTGAGGTTCGCGGTGATACCTGGGTGCGGGACAGACCCATGCGTTCGCCTTTACGTGGGGGAACGGGCGCACTTAATGTTTATTTTTCTTTACCACTTCAGCCACAGAGGGTTTTACCTTAATGACCAGGTCATTTTTGCGATACGGCACTGCGTTAATTTAACTGACAATTGCACGGTCATGCGATGCTGTACCCAAATAAAATTGATGTTCTTTTTTTCCCCACAAATAGAGCTTTCTTTTGGTGGTATTTGATCACCTCTGCGGTTTTTAATTTTTGCGCTATAAGCAAAAAAATCCCACAATTTTGAAAACAATATTTTTTTGCCATTATACCCAATAAAAAAAAAATGAAAAAAATCGCTTGATCAATTTAAGCTAATATGTATTCAGCTACATATTTTTTAAAAAAAGGTAAAAAAAAATCCCAATGAGCATATATTGATTGGTTTACGCAAAAGTTATAGCGTCTACAAACGATGGGATATTTTTTGGATCGATGATTTTTAGCAGGACTGCAACATTGCAGTGAACGAATTGGACATCTAACTGACATTTTTGACACTTCTTTGGGGACCAGTGACACTAATGCAGTGTAATAATTTTTAATGCTAAAAATATGCACTGTGACTGTACTAATATCACTGGCAGGGAAGGAGTTAACATCAGTGGCAATCAAAGTGTTAAATGTGTCCCTGCTTGCTAACTGTGGGCGGGGGTTGCTCTGTCTGGGTGAAGACAGAGATCAGTGTTCCTGCATAGCAGGAACACAAGACCTCCATCTTCTCCCCTGTCAGAATGGCAATCTGCCTTGTTCTGCCTCTTCTGGGAACGGCTGCGGGTGGCCGTCGAACATCGGGTCTGCCGGAAACGCTGATTGGCATCCCTGTGTCCAATAAGTGCACGATTTCGCCTCCGGTGGCACACCCGTGCCCCCCCAGCGGCTATTGCACGAAATGACGTACAGGTACATCGCTTTGCGCAATAGAGCTGGCCTGCCACAGTACATAGGCGGTCGGCAAGTGGTTAACTTTTTTTTCTTTTTTTTTTTTTTTACACTGTTGCTTTTATTTTTATTCATTTTTTAACCAATTTTATTGCTGTCACAAGGAATGTAAACATCCATGTGAAAGGTACTCTTTTTGGAGAGATCCAGGGTCTGTAAGACCCCAAATCCCTCCTCTGCACTTAAAAGCATTCAAAAAACATTAAAAACTGGCGACAGTGGTTTTCGCGTAAACTGGAAGCGATGTCATGTTATCGCTTCTAGTTTATTGTTACAGTATGAACAGCCGATCAAAGCCAATTCCAGCTCTGCTTGGCTGTCTGACCAGTGGACGCGCGTCTGGTCACTCGGGTCTCCCGGTGGGACAGGAGAGCCTGAGAGATGTGGAAGGGGGTGGCATTATCCCGGTGCAACCCCGAAAGGACAGGAAGTGGTTGAAGAGCCGCTTCTGCCTGGGGGTGGCGCCTCTCCCCTGAAAAATGCCACCCAAGGCAAACACCTTGTTTGCCTCAGTAGACACACCCCTGACTCCAATCCACATGTAATTTCTCAGTGTGTTTTTTCATGAGGGTAATAGGACTAATGGTAGCCTCATACGAGGTGGCACCTTATGCCCATTTTCATTCCAGACCTCTGAAATTCCATGTTTACCTGCGTGACACAAATTGACTCACTCTCTTGACCACCCCATGCATTTGACTCCATCAGCCCACCTCTCCCTAAATTGGTAGATTTCCAATCCAGGGACGGATGTCAGTCTGTTGAGCTGGGGTGGAGACCTCCAGAATGTTGATGGTCAGCAGAGGAATCCAAACTTCCAATAAACATTCTTGAGCTCCAAATCATTTGGCAGTCCAAGCTTCGGGGACATACCACGCAGGCTGAGTTAGACAACATCAGGGCTGTGGCTTGCATCAAACATCAAACATCAAGGAAGCACAAGTCAGGCAGCAGAGATTTACATTGCAGTTCTGCCCCCCCCCCCCAATATTCACATTACAGCCCTTGCACCTCTGCCAACCCACACCACCCCCATTCACATTACAGCCCTTGCAGCTCTGCCCCCCATTTCCATTACAGCCCTTGCAGCTCTGTCCCCCCCATTCACATTACAGCCCCTGCAGCTCTGCCCCCCACTCGCTTTGCAGCTCTGCCCCACCCATTCACATTACAGCCCCTGCAACTCTGCCCCCCCCTCCCCATTCACATTACACCCTTGCAGCTCTGTCCCCCCTCCCCATTCACATTACAGCCCCTGCAGCTCTGTCCCCTCACCCCATTCACATTACAGCCTCTGCAGCTCTGCCCCCATTCACAATCCATCCCCTGCAGCTCTGCCCTTCACATTACAGCCCTTGTAGCTCTGCCCCCACCCCATTCACATTACAGCCCTTGCAGCTCTCCCCCCATTCACATTACTGCCCGTGCAGCTCTGTGCCCCCCCCCCTTGATTCACATTACAGCCCCTGCAACTCTGCCCACCCATTCACATTACAGCCCTTGCGGCTCTGTCTCCCCCCATTCACATAACAGCTCCTGAAAGTGTCTCCTCCCCCCCAAATTCACATCACAGCCCCTGATACTCTGTCCCCCCACCCCATTCACATTACAGCCCTTGCAGCTCTGTCCCCCCATTCACATTACAGCCCCTGCCCCCCCATTCACATTACAGGCCATGCAGCTCTGTTCCCCCCATTCACATTACAGGCCATGCAGCTCTGTTCCCCCCATTCACATTACAGGCCATGCAGCTCTGCCCCCCATTCACATTACTGCCCCTGCAGCTCTGCCCCCCATTCACATTACAGCCCCTGCAGCTCTGCTCCCCCATTCGCATTACAGCCCCTGCAGCTCTGCTCCCCCATTCGCATTACAGCCCCTGCAGCTCTGCTCCCCCATTTGCATTACAGCCCCTGCAGCTCTGCTCCCCCATTCGCATTACAGCCCCTGCAGCTCTGTTCCCCCCATTCACATTACAGCCCCTGCAGCTCTGTTCTCCCCATTTACATTACAGCCCCTGCAGCTCAGCCCCCCCATTCACATTACAGCCCCTGCAGCTCAGCCCCCCCTTCACATTACAGCCCCTGCAGCTCAGCCCCCCCCATTCACATTATAGCCCCTGCAGCTCTGCCCCTCATTCACATTATAGCCCCTGCAACTCTGCCCCCATTTACATTACACCCCTTGCAGCGCTGTCCCCTTCCCCCCCCCCCCACCCATTCACATTATAGCCCCTGCAGCTCTGACCCTCACCCAATTCACATTACAGCCCTTGCAGCTCTGCCCCCTTATTCAAATTACAGCCCCTGCATTGCTGCCCCCCCCTTATTCAAATTACAGCCCCTGCAGCTCTGCCCCCACCTTATTCGCATTACAGTCCCTGCAAGTCTGCCCCCCCCCCATTCACATTACAGCCCTTGCGGCTCTGTCTCCCCCCCTCCCTATTCACATAACAGCCCTCGAAAGTCCGTCTCCCCCCCAATTCACATCACAGCCCCTGCAGCTCTCCCCCCTATTCATATTACAGCCCTTGCAGCTTTGCCCCCTTCACATTACAACTCCTGCAGCCCTGTCCTCCCCGTCCCCCCATTCACATTACAGCCTCTGCAGCTCTGCCCCCCCCATTTACATTACAGCCTCTGCAAGTCTGTCTCCCCCACCCCCTCTGCCCCCCCATTCACCTTGCAGCTCTGTCCCCCCTTCACATTACAGCCCCTGTAGTTCTGTCCCCTTCACATTACAGCCCTTGCAGCTCTGCCCCCTCATTCATATTACAGCCCTTGCAGCTCTGCCCCCCCATTCACATTACAGCCCCTGCAGCTTTGTCCCTCCCCCTATTCACATTACAGCCCCTGCAGATCTGCCCCCCATTCACATTACAGCCCCTGCAGCTCTGTCCTCCCACCCCATTCACATTATAGCCCCTGCAAGTCTGCCCCCATTCACATTACAGCCCCTGCAGCTCTGTCCCACCCTTTTCACATTACAGCCCCTGCCGCTTTGCCCCCTCACTCTCCCACATTGCTCGGGCATGAAGCAGAGAGCGAAAGTAAAAACAGCCCTGCCCCCCAATCACATTACAGCTCCTGAAAGTCTGCCCCCCCCATTCACATTACAGCCCCTGCAGCTCTGGCCCCCCATTCACATTACAGCTCCTGCTACTCTGTCCCCATTCACATTATAGCTCTTGTAGCTCTGTCCCCCCATTCATATTACAACCCTTGCAGCTCTGCCCCTTCACTCTCCTACCTTGCTCGGGCAGGGTGCAGAGACCGAGAGCAAAAACAGCTCTGCCCCCCTATTCACATTACGGCTTCTGAAAGTCTGTCCCCCCCATTCACATTACAACCTCCTGCATCTCTGCCCTCTTCACATTACAGCCCTTGCAGTTCCGCCTCCCCCCCCCCATTCACATTACAGCCCCTGCAGCTCTGTCCCCCCACCCCATTCACATTACAGCCCCTGCAGCTTCCCCCCACCCCATTCACATTACAGCCCCTGCAGCTTCCCCCCCCCATTCACATTACAGCCCCTGCAGCTTCCCCCCCCATTCACATTACAGCCCCTGCAGCTCTGTCCCCTCATTTACTTTACAGCCTTTGTAGCTCTGCCCCCCCCCATTCACATTACAGCCCCTGCAGCTCTGTCCCACCACCCCATTCACATTACAGCCCCTGCAGCTCTGCCCCCCATTCACATTGCAGCTCTGCCCCCCATTCACATTGCAGCTCTGCCCCTCCCCCATTCACATTACAGCCCCTGCAGCTCTGTCCCCCCATTTACATTACAGCCTTTGTAGCTCTGTTCCCCCCCCCCCCCATTCACATTACAGTCCCTGCAGCTCTGTCCCCCCACCCTATTCACATTACAGCCCTTGCAGCTCTGTCCCCCCACCTGCTTCACATTACAGCCCCTGCAACTCTGTCCCCCCATTTACATTACAGCCCCTGCAGCTCTGTCCCCCCGGGCGGGATCGTCAGCTGCTGAAGTTAACTTTTCAAATTGACCACCAGGTGATTGATTGCTGGGACCACTCTGCATTCTAACAACCAATAAACCAGCTGGTTAACTCCTGCAGCTCCTGTACCCGTCCTCCATCCTAAGCAGCTGTGCCTCTCAATGATCTAGCCTGCCTCTCCGCTCTGTTATAATCGTGATGGCGGCTGAGGTGAAAAACTGGCTCCTTCATGGTGGGACTGCGATGGGCCAGATGCAGGGCCGGACTGGGAATAAAACCAACCCTGGAAAAAATTTCACACCAGCCCCATAGCATTATTATACCAGCCCAACAGCAAATGTCATTACTGTTCATAAAAGGGAAAAACCATACATTTTAAAGTACAGAGACCACCTTTCTCAGAAAGAATACACTAGGGTAAGGGGGGGGATTACTGATATAAGGGGGAAACCTTTATATGCCCCTTACGTTACTGTATTCACTAACCCCTTACATCAGTGACCCCCCTTTCAGACTGGCCTGGCGGCACTGTCACTGGACCTCCTCTCAGGTGCAGTGTGCAGGGATCAGTCAGATGGCTCCAGGTTGGCTGCGCTCTGGGTTTTATCCTATAGTCTCCTCTCAGTCCACACATGTCTGACTTCTCCCATGATCCCCATCTCGGCGGCACTCCCACTCTTGAATCCTCTCCAGACTCCCTCAAAGATTGCGGACATGATGCAGGAGATGGTCAGAGACTGCAGACATGATGCAGGAGATGGCCAGAGACTGCAGACATGGTACCAAAGATGGTCAGAGACTGCAGACATGATGCAAGAGATCAATGCAACCTCGCTGTGCCCATCAAATGCAGCCTCGCTGTGCCCATCAAATGCAGCCTCGCTGTGCCCATCAAATGCAGCCTCGCTGTGCCCATCAAATGCAGCCTCGCTGTGCCCATCAAATGCAGCCTCGCTGTGCCCATCAAATGCAGCCTCAGCTGTGCCCATCAAATGCAGCCTCAGCTGTGCCCATCAAATGCAGCCTCAGCTGTGCCCATCAAATGCAGCCTCAGCTGTGCCCATCAAATGCAGCCTCAGCTGTGCCCATCAAATGCAGCCTCAGCTGTGCCCATCAAATGCAGCCTCAGCTGTGCCCATCAAATGCAGCCTCAGCTGTGCCCATCAAATGCAGCCTCAGCTGTGCCCATCAAATGCAGCCTCAGCTGTGCCCATCAAATGCAGCCTCAGCTGTGCCCATCAAATGCAGCCTCAGCTGTGCCCATCAAATGCAGCCTCAGCTGTGCCCATCAAATGCAGCCTCAGCTGTGCCCATCCATGCAGCCTCAGCTGTGCCCATCCATGCAGCCTCAGCTGTGCTCATCTGCAGCCTCGCCAGTGCCTTGATTACACACAGCGGGTATCTCCCGCTGTGTCATGGAGATGGGGTCTGAACTGTTCGGCGGCCACCCACTCACTGTAACAAAGCCCCGCCTCTTAGATCATGATAGAAGGAACACTGATTCAATCACAATCTAGGAGGTGGGGCTTTGTTACAGTGAGTGGACGGCCACCGAAAAACAGTTCAGACCCCAGCTCCATGACACAGCAGAAGATGCCCGCTGTGTGTGATTACAAAAGCGGAGGGAGGGAGAGGATGACTCCACACTTGGATCGGTCCTGGGCGCCCCTGCAGCCACAGCTCAAAGCGGCCCCAGGGCAGACGGCCTACTGGTAAATTTCCCTGTAGGCCAGTCTGGCCCTGACCAGATGGGACAGTGACGTGGACCCGGGCCGCCATTTAGGGATGCCAACGTTTCTTGGCCTCTTCAGAATAAAGCATCTGTTTTGCTGGTTTATAAGATTGCCCCCTTGTCCACGTTTACGAAGTTTTATCAGGTGGGTGTTCAGGCCTTTACTGATGCCAGCTTTGGTTGTAAGATGTTACATGCCACTTTCTAGTCATGGTCTTATACTCTTGTTTATTTTTTGTTAGCCTGTTGTTTTATTTGCTGTGTTGCTCACCCCTCTTTTTATACATTGCTTTTGGACCTCCTAGTCAGGATATGTTCACCTTTAAAAAAAAATAATAATAAATGCACTTTATTTTGCAGGGATTGGCTCCTAATAATAAAAAAAAATGCATTTTTTTTTTTACCTGCAGAAAGACGTGCATTTTTCTCCTTTTCCTTTAAGGTAGCAACGTATATCCTAGTTGTCCAAGGCTAAGCCTGTGTCCTATATTGTACTCCAAGAAACGTATTTTACAGGTAAATCAAAAATCCCTTTCGCACTTCTCAAACAGATATAACAAAATGCTTCCAATGGTATATTTACCAGGCCAAAAGGGAGCATATAAGAGACCTTCATTGTCTGTGATATCTGTTTGATAAATGCAAAAAAAAAAAGAATGCCTGTTGATCCTGCTAGAAATCCAGTGTTATCATGTGCAGCGTTCTATCGAGCATTGTTATCAGCCTTGCCCAGTCCACTTCTGTGAATACCTCCCGCACCCCCCCCCCCCCCATGTTATGGAGAGAGGGAGGTGTTCTGTAGTCGCACACTAGGGTGACAATACCACATATCCTTAGACAAGTACATTAAGTAAGCCTAGTCACCCTACTGCAATAAGTGTTTTGCTGGTAGGATCACTAGATAACAAAGCTGTAAAAAAAATGAATGCAGCACAACATCCAGTGACTGGTGAGCTGTAATAGATTACTTACTTAAGTTTAAATGCATTTTAACCACTTAGACTGGAAGATTTGCCCCCTTAGGCCCCTTTCACACTGCCGCAACTTGAAAGTCGCGCAATTTTCCAGCGATTTCGCAGCCGCGATTTTGACGTAATTTCAGGGAATGCTTGTGTAAACTTGAGGTCTATGGACCTCAACTCGCATCAAAGTCGCACCGGAACTACTTTCAAGTTGGTACGACCTGAAGTCGCACTGATATGAAAAGTACTCATTGGAAATCATGGGGTACGACTTGTCATGTGACTTTGCAGTCCCTAGTTGCATGACAAGTCGCACTAGTGTGAAAAGGGCCTTAATGACCAGGCCATTTTTTGCAATACGGCACTGCGTTGCTTTAACTGAAAATGATGCGGTAGTGCGCCATTGTACCCAAACAAAATTGAGGTCCTTTTTTCCCACAAATAGAGCTTTCTTTTGGTGGCATTTGATCACCTCTGCGGTTTTTACTTTTTGCACTATAAACAAAAAAAGAGCTACAATTTTGTAAAAAAAAATATGTATTTTTTACTATAATGTCCCCAAAAATTTCTTCATCAGTTTAGGCCAATATGTATTCTACATATTTTTGGTAAAAAAATCACAGTAAGCATATATTGATTGATTTTCGCAAAAGTTATAGCGTCTACAAAATATGGGAAAGATTTATGGCATTTTTTTTTTTTTTATTTTATTTTTATTTTTTTTTTTACTAGTAATATCAGTAATCTGCGATCTTTAGCGGTATAAGCTATAAAAATGCACTGATTACTGTGTAAATGACACTGGCAAGGGGTTAACACTAGGGGGCAATCAAGGGGTTACATGTGTTCCCTCGTGAATGTTTTTTTTTACTGTGGGGGTGTGGGACTCACCGGGGGAGGAGACATATCGCTGTTCGTAATTACTACAAACAGATGTGTCTCTTTCCCCCCCTGTAAGAACTCATGCTCGGGATCACGGGTGGCCGGCGGCGGTCACATCCGCCGGCCACACGCATCTGGCCCTCAGCCGCGCAACGAACCGCGTAAATGTTTTTGAGCCGGTGGGCAAGTGGTTATTCTTATCATTTGAAAAAACAAGCAGAAACTGTATCTAAAGGTACTTATAGAAATTGGAGGGCTGTTGGACAGAGGAGAAGCAAAATATGTTTCTTGTTCTGCTTTCCTTGGAATAGGAGCATTGGAATGAAGAATGTCCCTGATTTGTTTGACCTGCATTTCCCTTGAAAACTAAATGTTCAGCAATTGTGTGTCTTGCTCCGTAGACATTAGATTTTCACCCAGAGTACCTGTACTTTCCATCCCCACCACCCATTCCCCCCCACCACCACCACCCATTCCCCCCCACCACCACCACCACCAATTCCCCCCCACTACCACCACCACCAACACCTCTCCTGCATAAACTGTATCAAAAGGTCTGTGTATGTACCTTTATTTAGTCCTGTCTGGTCATGTAATCCAGCAGCTCCGGCTCCCCTTTACACAGAGGAGGTGGATGTACGCAGATCTATTTTATATAGCCTATGTAGGTTAGATAGGAGGATGTGAAAAGGAATGTTTTTCAAGAATATTTATAGTTAACCTTTATGCTTTTATTACTATGGACAGTTTTTATTTTTTATGTAAATACATTTTGAATAATCCAAATTTTTTTTTTAATTTAAAGGTAAATAGGTGTAAAAATTGCTTGTACCTTTTTATTTTTTTATTGCTTTTTTTTTGCCTTTTTACCAGACTTCACTCTTTTATGTAAAATCTGGATATTTGGCACCCATGTTGAAAAGTTAGCACAGGTTTATATATTAAGGATCTGCAGCCATTGTACAGCTGAATTATTTTGACCACAGATGTATGTGTAATGCCAAGGAGTATTTAGATTGGCTGGGCATGGTCTCCACCAGTTCCCCAGGCTGAGTATCAAGTCTAAAATGTCCCAATTTAAAATAGTGCAGGATAAAAAAAAAACTGTTATGTTCACCTAGATGGATGTAGCATCAGTCCCCGCCACCTCTCTACCAAGAACTGAGTGATCAAAGACCACTGATCGCTCAGATCAGTTCTGGGCTGGGGGTCGGATTCTAGCGGCTGGCTCAAACTTTTGACAATGTGCCGAGAAGCTGAGCCAGCTGCCGGTCAGGCATCTGGGTGGTTCTCGACAATAAAGTTGGGATCTCTCCGGAGTCTGGACTGGTTACCGGTAAGTGAAGTCAGCCAACAGTGTGCTTTAGCCTGCTGTCGACTGAATAAGGGTCACAGGAGTGTAGAGCATAGTGCACTCCTGTGATCCCCAGGAGAAGTAGGGCCAAAAGAGCTTTGGTCCCACTTCTCATTTAAATGACTAGTCTGTGTATGATACCTTTTTAATATTCAATCCCAATGACTGGTTACAATTAAGCAGGTTGAAGGTATTGACTATCCTCTGTAGATCTTTTTATGTTCTTTTTTTTTTTTTTATTTGCGAACTTACTTTAAAATATGAATGAATATGGTGAATTCCTAAGCTTGATTAGATCACTGATACATCTTTTATTTGCATTCAATAGAATTTCTCTCTCTGTCTCTCCTTTTCCTTTGCCTTCTGCTGCATCACTAACCAACACCCACTGACTGGCTTTAGCTGACTTTGCCTTTCTCCAATCAAGACGGGTGCCTTGGGGACGAGGCTCCATGCTCTCCCTTTTCTCCCTCCCCCAGCTACAAGCTATCTCCCTCCAGCTCCTCGCTCCCTTCCATGGGCCTGGGGGCTATCGGTTCGGGCCTCAACCCCCAAACCTTCGCTGCTAGACAAGTAAGAGTCCTTATGTGCTTTTTGGATCACCTACAAAGGCCGGTTGTCCTGAGTTGCATTAGCAGCAACATGGTGCAAGAAGCCTTAATTTGGTGGTCACTAACTTCTTCTTTTTCAGGATGCTTACATTGCCTAATTCAAATTGCTGGCTGCACCACAAACCATAGTTATGCAAAATGCTTAAGTACCTCCTTATTTTTCTATTTTTTTTATTCTACTTGATTGTAAATAAATTACATTTTTAAACTTGTAAGGTGACATTATCATATTCTTCTATAACAGTGAGGCCACTTTGTGGCGAATTAAATGTACAACACTACCGAGTCCCTGCCTTGTACAACCCCAATTCCAAAAAAAGCTGGGATGCTGTGTAAAATCTACATAAAAACTGAATTCTCTGTATTGCAAATACTTTAAACCCGTATTTAATTCACAATAGTCAATAAAAAACACATCAAATGTTAAAACTGAGAAAATGTACAATTTTAAGAAAAAAAAAAGGTAATTCTTAAAATGAATGGTAGCAGCGTGTCTCAAAAAAGTTGGGATAGGGCCATGTTTACTATGGTGTAGCATCCCGTCTTCTCTTAACAACATTCTGTAAACCTGGGAATGTAGGAGACCATTTGCTGGAGTTTTGGGAGCTGAATGTTGTCCCATTCTTGCCTGATATGGGATTCTAACTGCTCAGAATTCTGGGTCGTCTATGCTGTTTAGCATTGTTCTGCTAAAATATGCAAGGTCTACCCTGAAAAAAGACTTCTGCAAGGGAGCATATGCTGCTCTAAAACCTTGATATATCTTCCAGTATTGATGGCGCCCTTCCAGATGTGCAAGCTGCCTATTTTATATGCATTAATGCACCCCCATACCATCAGAGATGCAGGTTTTCGAAATAAGCACTGATAACAAGCCAGAAGGTCCTTCTGCTCTTTAGTCCAGGGGATGCAGCGCCCATGGTTGCCAAAATGTCAAATTTCGATTTGTTTAACCACAGAACAATTCTGAATCATTTTCAAATATGGTGTCTCTTTTGCATAATAGAACCTTTACCTTGCATTTTTGCACAGCAAACTACATTCACGGACAGTGATTTTTGGAAGTATTCGTGAGTAACATGCAATGATGTCCATCACCGGTTCATATCTGTTTTTAACCACTTGACCACTGGGCACTTAAACCCCCTTCCTAACCAGACCAATTTTCAGCTTTTGGCGCTATCACTTTTGAATGACAATTACTCAGTCATGCAACATTGTACTTATATGAAATTTCTGTCCTTTTTTCACACAAATAGAGCTTTCTTTTGGTGGTATTTAATCACCACTGGATTTATTTTTTGCGCTATAAAAGAAAAAAGACCAAAAATTCTGTAAAAAAAAAAAAAATGAATTTTTCTTTTTCTGTTATAAAATTTTGCAAATTAGTAATTTTTCTTCATAAATTTTGGGCAAAATTTATACTACTACATATCTTTGGTAAAAATAGCCCAAATTGGTGTAAATTACTTGGTCTTTGTGAAAGTTAGAGTCCACAAGCTATGGTGCCAATCTCTGAAAGTTGATCACTCCTGATGTACTGACGGCCTATCTCATTTCTTGAGACCCTAACAAGCCTGGCTGAGCATTGCTGGGTATGGCTGAGTATTGCTGAGTATGGATGGATGAGCATATATGGCTGAGTATGGGTGGACCTGGCGGTCATGGATGTTCCCGGGTGCCAGAGCAAGATTCCCGTGAGGACGTCCATGGACGCCCTCCCAGAATAAGCCGACCGTGCTGTAGCCTTCTTTTGGCTATGGCCCGTCGGCAAGTGGTTAATGCACTGCCATCTGAGGGCCCAAAGATCACAAGCATCTAGTATTACCTTTCCACCTTGTCCCTTGTGCAGATATTTCTCCAGATTCTTGGAATCTATTGACGATATTAAGTAGTTTAGATGATATAATTAAAGTCTTTGCAATTTTATGTTGAGGAATATTATTCTGAAATAGTTTGACAAGTTTTAGACAGATTGGCGAACCTCTGCCCATCTTTACTTCTGGGACACTCTGACTCTCTAAGATGCTCTTTTTATACTGAATCGTGCTACTGACCAGTTACCTAATAGCCTAAGTAGTTGCAAAATGTTCTTCCAGCTCTTCCTTGTTAGTACCACTTACTTTGCCAGCTTTTTGTTGCCCTGTCCTAACTTTTTAGAGACGTGTTGCTGTCATCAATTTTAACATTGCCTTATTTTTTTCTTAAAATGGTGAATTTTCTCAGTTTAACCACTTCAGCTCCAGAAGGTTTACCCCCCTTTAAGACCAGGCCATTTTTTGCGATACGGCACTGTTACTTTAACTGACGATTGCACAGCTGTGCAACGCTGTACCCAAATAAAACTGATGTCATTTTTTTTCCCACAAATAGAGCTTTCTTTTGGTATTTGATCACCTTTTGCGGTTTTTATTTTTTGTGCTTTAAGCAAAAAAAGACAATTTTGGAAAAAACACTATTTTTTACTTTCTGCTATAAAACAAACCTATCCAATAAAAAAAATTAAATCTCCATCAATGTAGACCAATATGTATTCTGCTACATATTTTGGGTAAAACAAACGCAATAAACATACAGTACCTGACCGCGACATTGTGTTTCCAGCGCGATCCCATCGCGCTGGTTCTCGGCGACCGAGTACTGTGCATGTCGCGCTGGCTCCCTGATCGGGAAAGGAAAACTTTTTTTCTTCCTTTCGCAATGAGTGACAGGCAGTGCTGACAGCTGTCTGGTATGAATCATGAGGGGGGACGCCGCGCCAAATTTTAAATGAAAAAACCGGCGTGGGTTCCCCCCAGGGGCATACCAGGCCCTTAGGTCTGGTATGGATTGTAAGGGGAACCCCCTACGCCGAAAAATTGGCGTGGGGGTCCCCCCCAATTCATACCAGACCCTTATCCGAGCACGCAGCCCGGCCGGTCAGGAAAGGGGGTGGGGACGAGCGAGCGCCCCCCCACCCCAAAGCACCTTGTCCCCATGTTGATGAGGACAAGGGCCTCTTCGCGACAACCCTGGTTGTCGGGGTCTGCGGGCGGGGGGCTTATCGGAATCCAGGAGCCCCCTTTAATAAGGGGCCCCCCAGATCCAGGCCCCCCACCCTATGTGAATGAGTATGGGGTACATGGTACCCCTACCCATTCACCTAGGGAAAAAAGTGTCAATAAAAAAAAAACACACTACACAGGTTTTAAAAGTAATTTAATAGGCAGCTCCAGGGGTCCTCTTCCGACTTCGGGGGTCTTCTGCCAACTTCAGGGGTCTCTCAGGCCTCTCTCCGGTGTCGTCTCCGCGCTCTCTGGTTCTTCTCCGGTGCCTTCTTCCTTCTGCCGGGCTCCTCCGCTATTTTCTGCTCTTTTGCTAGCGGAGGAGCCCGGTCTTCTGCGCTGTCTTGTCCCCTCTTCTCTTCCAGAGATGTTGACACAACGCTCTCTCCTGCTGGAATGCTGTGTGCGAGTTGCACAGCCATTTTATATAGGTGATAACCCCGCCCCCTTGTGACGTCAGTCCCAGCATGCGCGGAATGTGACGTCACAAGGGGGCGGGGTCATCGCCTATATAAATGGCTGCGCAGCTCACACACAGCATTCCAGCAGGACGACAACATCTCTGGAAGGGAAGAGAGGACAAGACAGCGATTCGGGCTCCTCAGCTAGCAAAAGAGCAAAAGATAGCGGAGGAGCCCGGCAGAAGGAAGAAGGCACCGGAGAAGAACCAGAGAGCGTGATGACGACACCGGAGAGAAGGAGAAGAGGCCTTAGTGACCCCCAAAGTTGGCAGAAGACCCCCAGAGCTGCCTAATAAATTACTTTTAAAACCTGTGTAGTGCGTTTTTTTATTGACACTTTTTTCCCTAGGTGGATGGGTAGGGGTACCATGTACCCCATACTCATTCACATAGGGTGGGGGGCCGGGATCTGAGGGCCCTTATTAAAGGGGGTTCCCGGATTTCGATAAGCCCACCGCCCGCAGACCCCGACAAACAACGGCCAAGGTTGTCGCGAAGAGGCCCTTGTCCTCATCAACATGGGGACAAGGTGCTTTGGGGTGGGGGGGCGCAGAGCACCCCCTCCCCCAAAGCACCCACCCCCTATGTTGAGGGCATGCGGCCTGGTACGGCTCAGGAGGGGGGGGCGCTCGCTCGTCCCCACCCCCTTTCCTGACCGGTTGGGCTGCGTGCTCGAATAAGGGTCTGGTATGGATTTGGGGGGACCCCCACGCCAATTTTTTGGCGTAGAGGGTTCCCCTTACAATCCGTACCAGACCTAAGGGCCTGGTATGCCCCTGGGGGGGAACCCACGCTGTTTTTTTTCATTTAAAATTTGGCGCGGCGTTCCCCCTCATGATTCATATTAGACAGCTGTCAGCACTGCCTGTCGCTCATCGTGAAAGGAAAAAAACGTTTTCCTTTCCCGATCAGCGAGCCAGCTCGGTGCTGGCTCCCGCGATGGGGCTTGCAGGTGTCAAATCTCGCCGATAAATGCGGCGAGATTGACACAATATCGCGGTCACCTACTGTATATTGATTGGTCTGCGCAAAATAGCATTATAGCATCTTCAAACGTTGGGATATATTTATGGAATTGTTTTTTTTTTTTTAAACTAGTAATGGTGGCAATCAGCGACTTCTAGCAGGACTGCGGAGAAATTTGACACTAAGTGACACTAATACATTGACACTAATACAGTGATCATTGCTAAAAATATGCATTGTCACTGTATTAATGAAACTGGCAGAGAAAGGGCTAACATCAGGGGTGATGAAAGGGTTAAATGTGTGCCTGGGGAGTGTTTACTAACTGGGGGATGTGCTTGTGCTGTGGGAAGGCAGAGATCCGTGTTCCTGCTTAGCAGAAACACAAGACCACTACCTTCCCTACTGACAGAACGGCGATCTACCTTGTTTCTGCTTCTCTCCCGAATGATCGCCAGAGCCACTGATTGGCTCTCGTTGTGTCCAATCACAGAGGTAGTGGGTTGCTGGTGGTGCGTGTGCACGCCCCAGACGTGCAGAATCGCATACCTGTACTTGATTCTGCACAGAGGAGCCACCGCCCTGCAGTAAATGTACGTCGAGCAGTCGGCAAGAGGTTAAACATTTGATATGTTTTCTATTGTTAGAAGCATATGGGTTTATGAGATTTGCAAATCTTTGCATCCTGTTTATATATAGATTTTACACAGCGTCCCAACTTTTTTACAATTGGGGTTGGTTGTACATTAGGATTATGGAAATCCTTAACGCTTTAACCACTTCAGCCCCGGAAGAATTTACCCCCTTCCTGACCAGACCATTTTTGCGCTACAGCACTGCATCACTTTAACTGACAATTGCGCGGTCTGGCAACGATGTACCCAAAGAAAATTGGCCTCCTTTTTTTCCCCACAAATAGAGCTTTCTTTTGGTGGTATTTGAAGAGCGACAATTTTGAAAAAAAAAAATCTTTTTTGCTATAATATCTCAAATTTAAAAAACAAAAACACATTTTTTCCTCAGTTTAGGCCGATATGTATTCTTCTACATATTTTTGGTAATAAAAAAAAATCGCAAAAAGCGTATATTGATTGGTTTGCGCAAAAGTTAGTGTCTACAAAATAGGGGATAGATTATGGCATTTTTATTCTTTTTTTTTTTTGTATTGGTAATGGCGATCTGCGTTTTTTAGCGGTACTGTGATATTTTGCGGCGGACAAATCGAACACTTTTGACACATTTTGGGACCAGTGACATTTATACAGCAATCGGTGCTATAAAAATGCACTGATTACTGTATGTGTGTTCTACCTGGGGGGGTGGGACTGACTAGGGGAGGAGACCGATCAGTGTTCATATTTAGTATGAACACACGATCGGTCTCCTCTCCCCTGACAGAACCGGGATTTGTGTGTTTACACACACAGATCCCAGTTCTCGCTCTGTCACGAGCGATCGCGGGTGCCCGGCGGTGATCGCGCCCGCCTGGCACTCGCATCGGCTCCAGGGACACGATGCGGGCTACAGCGTCTTAAAGGACCGACGTACAGCTACGGCGGCTTGCCCTGGGGAGCCATCCTGCCGCAGTATAACTGCGGCGACTGGTCGGGAACTGGTTATTTTCAATAAAATTGAATGATCCGTTTAACATGCTTGTGTAAAAATAAAAATCTAATGCCTAGCAAACAAGTTTTGATATCTGTGGGTGAAGTAACCATCCTGTGCATTGTCTGCAATTGATAATAAAAAAAAAAGTAGCTGTGACCAATGCAGTGCCATTTAGAAAAAAAAAAAAAACTAGAAATGCTAATTCTCTGAAGAGTGGCAAGGCTAGAATTCCTTTTGGGGGGGGGGGGGACACAATGGTATATCTGTGAGGTTAAGCTATCATTGACCACTATTCTTGGTAGCATACAGAAGCATGTGAGGCTGAATTCATGCTTTCGGGGGGATTTTAAAAAGAGTTCCAGCTTTCATTTGAATTTTAGTAGGTAATTTGGGCTAAGCTGGCCCAAATGAACTATTTTCATTACAATACTATGCACCCACTGTGTGCTCTATACCATACTTTAATACCATTAGCTACATACAGTGTGCTGTGCTTGGCAGCTTTACAGACAACTTTCCGTCTGCTGCTGGAACAAAATAGTTGGCTTGAATGCTGATCTGCCATTCAGGAGAAGTTTTGCATTTCTATCCATGAATATAAGGATTCTTCTGATTTGGCTGAGGTGGAAGGGATTTGTGGATAACATCATGATTTTCACCTTGGCCAATCAGAAGAGGCCCTTTATTCATTGATAAAAATTAAAGTTTCTACTGAAAAGAGGAGAAGCATTCAGGCCCAACTCTGTTTTGTTCAGCAGCTAACAGGTAGTCCCTGTACTGCTGCGAACACTGCTGCATACTGTGTGTAGCTAATGTATGCTGCAGTATGATAAGCGCACATAGCAGTAGCATATTAATGTAATAGAAATAGTTCATGCCAGCCATCTTGGCCCAAATTATTTTAAAGTCAATTGAGAGCTGAAATTCTACATTAACACACCTGCATTAATGTGCATTGCGTGCTGGCAGCCAATGCATTTGAATGGTGTTACAATGCTCCCCTGTGCAGCTAAAACCAGCACAGGCGCATTAGCATAGTAAGTTGCGGTGTCATTCAAAATGCAAAACGCAAACATTGCGTACTGCCACATGTTGTGGTTACTCATTTACTCCAGTAGTGTGAATCCGGTCTAAAGGTATCCTAACCTGTTGACTGCATCCAGGTCCAGATTGGCAATCTAATAACTCTGGGATTTATGTGATGGTATTTGAGAGTTTCTTGGGATTCACTATGAAATTGCTCTGCCTTAGTTTTGTATCAATATAATCACAATAACCACTGCCAAGCATGCACTACAGCTGAGCATATTACTCAACTACAGTTGTCAATGTTCGAAGTTCCTAAACATTATGCTTCATAAAGCAATGCATTTCACAGTACACAAAATTGTCATAGTGTAAACAGCAAGGCTGCTGCTTAAGCCCATTACAACATTGGCAGGTTTGGGTATTTTTATATTGCCTTCATTAATAAAATGGCACCTGCTGGATGTGGATGTATGCTAAAGAAAGATGACTGCTCAGAATTTAAGGTTGTTATTTGGGAGTAAACAAGTGTAATGAATGCTGTTGATCTAAAATTGTCAAAGCATTTCTTTGTAAATCTGTACACTTTGGGGGAGTTTACAGAATCTGGTGCAGCTGTGCATAGTAACCAAATAGCTTCTAACTAACTTTGATAATAAAACCCAGAAGCTGATTGCTTGCTATGCACAGCTGCACTAGATTCTGTGTGCACCAGTTTTAGTAAATTACCTGTTTTGTATGCGTATACAGTGCCTTGAAAAAGTATTCATACCCCTTGAAATTTTCCACATTTTGCCATGTTACAACCAAAAACGTATATGTATTTGATTGGGATTTTATGTGATAGACCAACACAAAGTGGCAATAATTGAGAAATTTAAAGAAAATAACTGTTCTTCAAAAATAGCTGAAAAGTGTGGCGTGTGTTTGTATTAAGCCCCCTTTACTCTGATACCCCCTAACTAAAATCTAGTGGAACCAATTGCCTTCAGAAATCACCTAATTAGTAAATAGTCCACCTGTGTGTAATTTAATCTCAGTATAAATACAGCTGTTCTGTGAAGCCCTCAGAGGTTTGTTAGAGAACCTTAGTGAACAAAAAGCATCATGAAGGTCAAGGAACACACCAGGCAGGTCAGGGACAAAGTTTTGGAGAAGTTTGAAGCAGGGTTAGGTTATAAAAAAAAAAAATTCCCAAGCTTTGGACATCTCACAGATCACTGTTCAATCCATCATCCGAAAATGGAAAGAGTATGGCACAACTGCAAACCTACCAAGACATGGCCGTCCACCTAGCCGGGCAAGGAGAGCATTAATTAGAGAAGCAGCCAAGAGGCCCAAGGTAACCCTGGAGGAGCTGCAGAGATCCACAGCTCAAGTGGGAGAATCTGTCAAAGGACAACTATTAGTCATGCACTCCACAAATCTGGGCTTTATGGAAGAGTGGCAAGAAGAAAGCCATTGTTGAAAGAATGCCATAAGAAGTCCTGCTTGCAGTTTGCGAGAAGCCATGTGGGGGACACAGCAAACATGTGGAAGAACGTTCTCTGGTCAGGTGAAACCAAAATTGAACTTCACCTTGAACACGCCATCCCCATCGTGAAACATGGTGGTGGCAGCATCATGTTGTGGTGGGAATGCTTTAATTCAACAGGAACAGGTAAGCTGGTCAGAGTTGATGGGAAGATGGATGGAGCCAAATACAGGGCAGTCTTAGAAGAAAACCTGCCAGAGTCTGCAAAAGACTTGAGACTGGGGCAGAGGCTCACCTTCCAGCAGGACAACGATCCTAAACATACAGCCAAACCTACAATGGAATGGTTTAGATCAAAGCATATTCATGTGTTAGAAAGGCCCAGTCCAAGTCCAGACCTAAATGCAATTGAGAATCTGTGGCAAGATTTAAAAGTTGTTGTTCATAGATGCTCTCTGTCCAATCTGACAGAGCTTGAGTTATTTTGCAAAGAAGAATGGGCAAAACTTTTACTCCTAGATGTGCAAAGCTGGTAGAGAATACAAACAATATATCACAGATTTGGCAGGTAGTGTGTGAGCCAGCGTTCAC
Organism: Aquarana catesbeiana; assembly: GCF_042186555.1. Taxonomy (NCBI): domain Eukaryota; kingdom Metazoa; phylum Chordata; class Amphibia; order Anura; family Ranidae; genus Aquarana; species Aquarana catesbeiana. Next base: position 115,711,068 of record NC_133330.1, on the reverse strand, counting down.
TGGCAACTATGGGGTTTACCACAAGGGATCAATAGGGGGTGGGGCAAGATGTACTCAAAATAAAATTAGTCCATACAGGTAAGGAAAATCAAAGAGTCCTTAAAGCGGGGTTCCACCCAAATTTTGAACAATATCTGTATGTATTCTCTTCCTTGCCTAGATGCTGACATGCTGTTTAAAAAAATTTAAATCGCCGTAATTACCTTTTATTTGTCTATTCTTCTTTGCACTTCCTGGTTCTCCTCCCGTGGGAGTAGGCGTGTTTCTAGCCTCTCCCAGACTCCTGGGAGCTAGTCTCAGGCTTCCCAGGATGCCACTGAGCATGTGCGGGAACGAGCGGTGAATGCTGGGAGCACAGCATTCACCACATCCAGGAAATAAATGCTTGTGGGCTTCAAATGCCCACAATGAAGATGGAAACCGCCTGCAGTGAATAATATAAGTTATTCTTTCCGATGAAATCTGACACAGGCGGACATATTACACACAATATGTGAGTATGTAATGCTGAGAAGAAAAGTTTGTGAATGAACTCAAAAAAAAAAAAAAACGATAGATAGGTGGACCTCCGCTTTAAAACGAATGGATCCACAGGTGGATGGGGATAGCGCACATTCACCAGCTCCTCAGCAGACAATGGGAATTCCCTCAGACACAAACAAAAACAGCAGAAAAAGGGCGTCTGTGTCAGTGTGATTGTTAAAACAACACTTTATGCTGATACTTATATAAAAGTATCTTGCAAGCTGCAAACAGGGTGGATGTGGATCACCAATCAAGCAGCCAGCCGTCACAAGGTATGAGAAGACCGCTGTGGGGATAAGCTTGGACCCGCTGTGTGAAGGCGTATAAACGGCAGCGGCTCCAGCTCTTACACCCGCTCTCACAAAGCTAGCAGGAGACCAGAACAGGATGGGGGCAGGCCGCGATGCGTTTCCAAGGCCCTGCCTCCTTCATACAAACCTGCCCCCCTCTAGAGGGGAAAATTATACTGTCAGGACAAAATCCAAAAGCAGCCAATCAGCACGGACACAGGGCGTGGCTAGTCTCCCGATCAGCAAGGCAACACTAGCGGGCTCATTGAGCTGTGATCCAATCTACTTTAGCCCGGCACAAGTGTATCTATAGCGGACAAAATATATAAAAAAATAGAATTAAAGAAAAAGGGCATGATTACAAAAGATCCCTAAAAATGTCATCTCATCTCAGTGATCGGCTGCATAATAACATATATTTTAATAGTATTTTGTAATAAATGGTAAAATATAGATTAATTACTTAAAATAAAATAAAACTTAGGATGAGACAGGTGCCTATGGCAGGTTACTGGAATTCATTACCTAGCCATGTGCGTCCTCCAAAAAAACCTCTTACCAATAATGGGAATTCTAAGAACCAGCATCCCAAACCTCCTCTGAAAAGCAATCCACTTTTCACCACAAGTAGAGCCAGCGAAAAAGTTAACACTCATTACAAAAGTTTTGACAATACAGCTACAGTATAGCTAGTACAACACTAGGGAGAATATTGTTTTAACATAACAAAATGTTGAAAAAGTGAAGCGCTGTGAATGCTTTCCGGATGCACTGTATACCCTTGTCATTTGCCCCTATTGCACATAAAACTTTCAAACCACTTTCTGCTTTTTATCCTTCACGAAAGGTTCTTATATAGATGCATTTTATTTTGTAACTTTTGCTGAACTATGTCAGTTATGTGATTCTACCAAGCCCTATAGATATGATTCTGATTTGGTTAAAAAAAGCTTTTTTTGAGTGCCAAGCCCCTATTACCAATAAGGATAAGCCGACAACTTCTGTGACTAGGTTAGAGGTCAAGTTCATTATTTAGTATCACCATCCACATAAAAAGATGGAACACATCATCAGACGCCACTGGGGTATTCTTTTACAGGACCCGACGCTAGTGCCGGTCTTGCCTGAGAGACCAAGGGTCAACTATCGCAAAGCTAGAAGTGTGAAAAATATGGTAACTCCAAGTAGGATTCCTCTCTGTACTACTTCAGTCAGAACATTAACCACCTTTTGTAATCTGATGGGTATGTTTCAGTGTAAAAAAATGAGATGTAAAATGTCCCGCTTTGTTCAGCACCGCCAGAAGAGTTTTAACCACTTCCATTCTGGCACTCCTCTCCTACATGTAAAACTCATCATTTTTTTGCTAGAAAATTACACAAGAACCTCCAAACATTATATATATATTTTTAGCAGACACCCTAGGGAATAAAATGGCGGTCATTGCAACTTTTTATCTTGCACAGTATTTGCGCAACAATTTTTCAAACTCGTTTTTTTTTTTTTTGGTTAAAAACTGTTTCATGATTTAAAAAATAACAAAACAGTAAAGTTAGCCCAATTTTTTTGTATAATGTGAAAGATGTTACGCTGAGTAAATAGACACCCAACATGTCTTGCATTAAAATTGCGCACTCATGGAATGACGCCAAACGTTAGAACTTAAAAGTCCCTATAGGCGACGCTTTCAATTTTTTACAGATTACATGTTTAGAGTTACAGAGGAGGTCTATTGCTAGAATTGTTGCTCATGCTCTAACGCACGCAGCGATACCTCACATGTGTGGTATGGATAGCGTTTACATATGTGGGCGGGGCTTACGTGTGCGTTCGCTTCTGAGCACGAGCTACCAGGAACAGGGGCGGGTTTTTTTTTTTTTTTTTTTACACTTTTTTTATACTTTTTTTTAATCACTTTTATTCCTATTATAAGGAATGTAAACATCCCTTGTAATAGGAATCGTTCGTGACAGGTCCTCTTCATGGAGAGATGTGGGGTCAATAAGACCCCACATCTCTCCTCCAGGCTGGAAAACATGAGATTGGGGGAAAAAAATCCACAATCTCATGCTTACCAGCTGCGATTGCGGCTTTGTTTACATCCCCGGCCCAGATGTAACGTCGCGCCTGGGCCTCCAACGGTCATAGAGATGACTGGTGAACATCTGGTCACCGGAAATCTCTATGGTCGTCATCCGGCGGCCGCCGTCGATTCTTTCTCCGGGTGCACGATGGCACGGGAGAGTCCGAAGAAACACCAGATGGTGTCGGGAGGGGGGATCTCGCCTCCCATCGCCTGTAAGAATGATCAAGCAGTGGAACCGCCACTATGATCCTTCTTATGGTGCACAGAATTGCCAGCTAAAAACAAGAATATCTGAATGATGCCTGTAGCTGCAGGCATCTTTCAGATATTCCTGCTGAAAGTCAGACGTCATATGACGTCTTTGGGCGGGAAGTGGTTAAGGATTATTCAGGTAAAAGCTGCTATATCAAGCAATTTAGAGTGGCTCAACAGAGTTGCTCAACAAAATTTGTAATATACTGTTTGACTTGTCCCTGTGACCTCCTATATGTAGGCTGCACCATTTGGACAATAAGGGGCCCGATTTAGGGAACATATGAGCATTATTGAAGAGGGATCAGATGAGCATGCCTAGGCACTTCATGTCCACAATAAATCCACTGAAGGATTAAAAGTCTGTGTTGGAATATGTCCCTGCTTGTGACTGGCTGAAAGATTGCAGAGGTTATGCCATAGGGAAACCTACTGGATTTTTACCTTGAATTCTTTGGCACCTGAGGGTTTGAACGAGGAGATAGAGGTCAACACAATTCTTAGGTAACATTATTTGCCCTCTTTCCATTGTCCCTTTCCCTTCCTATCTTTTTCTTCCTTTTCTTCACAATTGTCACCTTTCCAGTTATTCATTTTATACTTCTCTTATTTATAAATTTAGTATGGATATATATCATCTAATGTGTTGATTATTCATGTAGTGATCATAATAGGTTATTTTACTTGATGTCACTTTTTAATACTTTCAATATTTTACCATGTATTACAAAATACTATTATACATGTGTTGTTATGCAGCTGATCACTCGGATTAGATGACAATTTTAACCACTTGCCGAGCGCCGATGTACGATAGGCTAGCTGCCATAACCCCGGTATCCCCGGCGGTCGGCTACAAGATAAGTGGTCTCTGTGGCGTATTCCGCCGCTTACCAGAGCCGTCGGCAACAGCGGAGGCGATCCGGTCCTCTCACTGGCTGTGCATGGAAACGAGTGAGGGGAAGATGGCCCCCTCCCATCTCCATGACACTGCGGGGCGGAAGCGATGTCAAAACGTCACTTCTGCCCATAGCTTTTAAAGGCCCATTTTTTTTTAAATCATTATTTTAAATGAGAATTTTTTTTCTTAATTGCATTTTAGTGTAAATATGAGATCTGAGGTCTTTTTGACCCCAGATCTCATATTTAAGAGGTCCTGTCATGCTTTTTTTTCTATTACAAGGGATGTTTACATCCCTTGAAATAGGCAAAAAAGTGAGACATTTTTTTTCTTAAGAACAGTGTAAAAAAAATAAATAAAAGGTAAAATAAGAAAAAAAATGTTAAACGTACCCCGTCCCGCCGAGCTCGCGTGCAGAAGCGAACGCATACGTGAGTAGCACCCGCATATGAAAACGGTGTTCAAACCACACATTTGAGGTATCGCCACGATCGGTAAAGGGAGAGCAATAATTCTAGCCCTAGACCCCCTCCGTAACTCAAAACATGCAACCTGTAGAATTTTTTAAAATATCGCCTATGGAGATTTTTAAGGGTAAAAGTTTGTCGCCATTCCACGAGCTGGCGCAGTTTTGAAGTGTGACATGTTGGGTATCAATTTACTCGGCGTAACATCTTTCACAATTTAAAAAGAAATTGGGCTAACTTAACTGTTGTCTTTTTAAATTCAAAAAAGTGTATTTTTTCCAAAAAAAGTGCGCTTGTAAGACCGCTGCACAAATACGGTGTGACATAAAGTATTGCAACTAATTGAATTTTTTAATCTATGCTCGTATGTACAGAGCAAGACAAACCCCTCAGCCAAAAATGCATACATTTATGAAGGTGAGTGTGTACCCAATGGAATTGATAGACCGTGCTACTGTGTGCAAACCAATAAATTTCTTTTGTATGTCCAAAGTATAGCTAACCTTCCAAACCAATATAAATATAATACAATGTATGAGATAAATTAATAAAAATCAATAAACACCCCTCCTGGTGCACAGAGAGGGACTTAATCAATGGAAACCCCCCCTGCAAATGGTGTAATACTTGATCTCCAATATCATTGATCAATACGTGCAAATAGTGATATATCATATGCATCCAATATTCGTGTTAAACCACATTCTCATCCACATTTAAGGTTGAACAGGTGGAGGATATAAATCTTAACTCAGTTCATCATGTGTTGCAAAAATATAATGGTGATACAAAAATAAAAAATGAAAAAAAGTGAAATCTGAAAAAATATATATTAAAGTTCCAGCATAGAAAAATATTGTATAAAGTTCCAACATAAGCAAAGTTCCTGTGAATAGTGACTTTCGTGATAAACAGCAGTTGATAGCCAGTGACTTGCGGTGCTCCCCCTCAAGGATCCCCACTCACCAGCTCCCTACACCCCTGCAGGGGTAATAGGCATGTAGTGCCAGGCAATATATGGTGTCTTAGGTTCCAGTAGAGCTGTCTCCGGGTGCTTCCGCGCCAAATATGATGTACCCGTCAATGCTCCGGGTCGTCCTGTTGTGATTAGTCGCAGATGTCTGACTCTGGACACAGTGGGGTTGATTTACTAAAACTGGAGAGTGCAAAATCTGGCGCATCTCTGAAGAATATATATATATATATATATATATATATATATATATATATATATATATATATATATATATATATATATATATATATATGCACCTATCCGCCACTTTATTGGGTACACACCTGTTCAATTGCTTGGTAACGCAGATTGCTAATCAGCCAATCACATGGCAGCAACTCAATGCATTTAGGCATCTAAACATGATGAAGACAACTTGCTGAAGTTCAAACCGAGCATCAGAATGGGGAAGAAAGGGGACTTAAGTGACTTTAAATTAGGCATGGCTGTTGGTGCCGTACGGGCTGGTCTGAGTATTTCAAAAACTGCTGATCTCCTCGGATTTTCTTGTATAAACATCTCTAGGGTTTACAAAGAATGGTCCAAGAAAAATAAAATATCCAATGATCGGCAGTTGTGTGGATGAAAATGCCTGGTTTATGTCAGAGGAGAAGGGACAGACTGGTTTGAGATGATAAAAAGGCAACAGTAACTCAAATAACAACTCGTTATAACCAAGGTATGCAGAATACCATCTCTGAAAGCATAACACATCAAACCTTGAATCCGATGGACTACAGCTGCAGAAGATCACACTGGGTGCCACTCTTGCCAGCTAAGAACAGGAAACTGAGACTACAATTCGCACAGGCTCACCAAAATTAGACAATAGAAGATTGGAAATATGTTGCCTGGTCTAATGCGTTTTGATTTCAGCTGCGACATTTTGATGGTAGGGTCAGAATTTGGCGTAAACCAACATGAAAGCATGGATCCATCCTGCCTTGTATCAACGGTTCAGGCTGGTGGTGGTGTAATGGTGTGGGGGTATTTTGTTAGCACACTTAGGGCCCCTTAGTACCAATTGAGCATCGTTTAAACACCACGGCCTACCTGAGTATTGCTGATCATGTCCATCCCTTTATGACTACAGTGTACCCATTTTCTGATGGCTACTTCCAGCAGGATAATGTACCATGTCACAAAGCTTAAATCATCTCAAACTGGTTTCTTGAACATGACCATGAGTTTACTGTACTCCAATGGGCTCCACAGTCACCAGATCTCAATCCAGTAGATCACCTTTGGGATCTGGTGGAACAGGAAATTTGTATCATGGATGTGCAGCTGACATATCTGCAGCGAACTGTATGATGCTATCATGTCAATATGGACCAAAATCTCTGAGGAATGTTTCCAACACCTTGTTGAATCTATGCCAGGAAGAATTAATGCAGTTCTGAAGGCAAAAGGGGGTCCAACCCAGGTACTAGCAAGGTGTAACTAATATTGTGGGCAGTGTGTGTGTGTGTGTATGTATATATATATATATATATATATATATATATATAATATAGTGTGTTTCGGATCGGAACAAAAGTCCGATATTACATCTACCCCTGATCAGATTGAATATAAAACATGCATGCTGCAAGCAACCCACACTGAGACTTAGTTCAGAGCCAAGTTACTTTCTGTTTTTATTTCCTCTTTTACAGACTTTTATACAATTTCGTTAAAGATTAAGATACGTCAATAAGACTAGCACATGCAAACCACAAAACAGCCACAGATATATATATACATATAGTGACAGAATATTGGCTTTAGCTGGGTGCCCATTTGAGGAAGTAGCTTTGTTCTTGCAGCGTTTCTTGCTTCTTTTAAACCGTTGGTGTTATCTTGTTATATTTTGAATGTATTCTTGCAAGTAGGCGCAAATTCTTCTGTTAATTGTTGCAGTCCAGTTCCTAAGCAAGGGAAGGGTGAGCTTTGCAAAATATCTGAATCTGTCTTAAGGCTTATTAAGCGTAGAAGCTGATATATATATGTTAGGTATATAAAACATGTATTGGAATAGACATTTCACCATGATCACATTTCTTAATCACATCCATTACAGTGTCCCCCCTTGAAACTGTCTATTTCAAACTGTCCCTCATACTAAAAGTCCTACTCCCCTGGCCCATTCTCTTCTGCAACTCTTTTGGGCTGTATATAGAAAAGAGCATTGACTAATTCACTACTCCCCTCGATACATCTTAGAGAGGGGCAATGGGGTGCTGTCTGTCCCTGTAATCCTATTGTGTTGCATCTCGGGGGGAAAGTGACTGTAACGGAGCGTAACACATAATCATCAAGTCTTACATACTCTTCATCATTATCTGGTATTTCCTGGTTCACAAACATGGTTAGTAGATCATCAGCAACAGCTTTTTCTACACACTTCTTAAAGCAGGGAGGAACACAGCAGACCATAACGGCTAGGGTCACTAGAATTATGAGACTGACTATTCCAATCTGTGTTAAAATTCCCTGCCATCCCCCTTGATCCGGGTGAAGTACTGATCCCAGGGGTTGGAGAGCCCTGAATTCTTTAATTCTTTGGACAAATCCTCAAGTTTCTGGATGGCTAAAGTCACTTTACCATTTGGGCCTGTGTTATCTGGGATATAAGTACAGCATGTACTCGTTTCAGGTAACATCTTATACACACTCCCCTTTTCATCTAGGACCATATTTAAGGCCATACGGTTTTGTAAGGTCATATGTTAAGCGGCTTCTAGTTGTTTGGCTAAACCTCGGAGTGCATCTCTGATGTAATTAACAAACCTTTGTTGGTTGTAGTAGATGTAATTTATCCAGTCTACATTCTTGTTTACAGTGATGATGGGGATCAGAGATTCAAATCCTGATACTACTTGGTCTCTTGCTTTGAACTCATCTGGGACCCCTTTAGGGACCCCTATGGCGTTTATGTATACATGAGGGTGAAAGCTTCCTGCTGGGGCACTCCTACGCCTCCTTGTAGGCCTGGGTGTGTTGTTTGTATCTGGCTTTGGGTTCTCTGAGAGAATATGTAGAGGCATTATGGCCTTGGCCAGTGCACATTCTCCTGTCCACTGTCCTGTCAATCTGCTTCTAATTTTCATATCTCCGCAGATCCAGTACACGTCTCCCAAAAACTGGACTTTATTTTGCACCAGATCTGCAGACACCTCACTATAAAAACCACAGTAACCCTTGGTGAAATTCCCAAGAGATTTCCCCACTCCCTGATACTGTCCATAGCATGTGTAATTGCCAGGATATATGCTGATACCTTCTCCTGGCTTGGGGGTCTTGGTGACTATGGGATATTCCTTCTTCCAATGTTCACACAGGGAGTGGTTGTGGTTGAGGAAGCATGTCTCATGTTCGGGGGATATGTTCAGGGGTACCGTTCCTAAATGTGGTCTATCCCCCACACACACACACACACACACACACACACATAGCAATTGGTCTTATTGTGTTTCCCTGCACTGTACCTCATCCACTCGAGCCACAAGTTGACATCTGAGAACCTGGTTTCTGCAGCCATAGTATCCTCAAAGGTAGGGTCTGCTGTGGCCACCATGTCCTTTAATGTCTGTATATGGGGCTTCGGGGGGTTTGAGCTAGATGAGGATTGGGGAACTCCCCACTCTGGGTTATTGAACATATCTTTCAGTTGGAAAGGCTTTCTGTAACTGGGATACCCACTCCCCCACCATAAGCCCAGAACATAGGTCCCGCTGTCTCCTGGGCTAGGATTCTCAATGGTCCACCTGAAATCTTTGGTGAAATACTGATCTATGTGCTTGTTGATTGTCTTTCTATCTAAGAGTGACTTCCCAGTTTTGTCTTTTCTATTTTGGGCGTTTTCAGGTTTGTACCCCCAGTGTTCTAACCCACTGCTCCCCAGGAGTCAGTTGTTACCCCAATAGGAATCCGTAACGTATACATACACAGTCATGGGTCTTACTGCTTCATCCCAGGACCGGATCTTGTACATAATACCTGGAATGATCTATTCATAAGAGAATATAAAAGTTTGCAACATGTGTATTGGATGAGTATACCAGAATTGGGTTATACCGTCTTTTTGTTTGATGGCTACCTCTTGTGCCGGAGCAATGATTACTATGAAAAGGATATACAGAATCATTTGGTCCCTTCGGCCTCTTCCTCAGGTACAGAGACTTTCTTGCAGTGGGAGGCGTGTATCCACGTGTTCTTCCCGGCCACCTTGACTGATGTGGTGGCAGTTAGGAGAACCTGGAAAGGACCATCATATCTGGGTTCAAGAGTGTGCTTTCTTACAAACTTCTTTACCAGGACCCAATCACTGGGAACCAGCTTGTGTGTTCCTGTGTCTAGCTCAGGATCTGAAATGGAAGAAAACTCTTGCGAATGGATATGGGTTAATTCTCGAGATATAGCAGTCACATAATCAGTCAATACATCAGATTGGAGCTGCAATTGCTGTGGGAAGTAACAACCCAGTCTGGGGGCTAAACCAATCAATATCTCATAGGGTGACAGGCCGTGATTCCCCCTGGAGTGTACCTAACACTAAATACGGCAATGGGTAGGCTGTCTGGCCAACTCATTCCCGTTTCCTGAGACATTTTTAGCATTCTAGATTTTATTATGCCATTCAACCTCTCCACCTTCCCACTGCTTTGAGGATGGTATGGGGTGTGGAAAGCTAGTGTGACCCCTAAAGCTGCCCATATTTCCTTGGTCACTGAGGCCGTGAAAGCCGGCCCCTGGTCACTCTCTGACCTCTGGGACACCATATCTGCACACTATTTCTGTTAGAAGTCTTTTAGCTGTGGTCTTTGCCATCATGTTGGTAACGGGATAGCCTTCTGGCCATGCGGAGAACATGTCAATGACAATCAATGCATATTCATATCGGCCACTCTCCGGCATCTGGATGTGGTCGATCTTTATCCTTTGGAAGGGGTACTGGGCTTTTGCTAGATGCTTCAAAGGTACCTTCTCTGTTCTTCCAGGATTGCACTTTGGCACAGATGGTGCATGACTTGCAGAAGTTGTTGGTGAGTGGAGTGATCCCCGGAGCCAAGTAGTATTTGTTGATCATCAAGGTTTTTGACAGATGAGAGGCACAGCGGGCCCCACTGTACCACTGCAGGAAACATTGATCGTGGCAGACAGTCTCTTTTTTACATGATTCCTTCAACTTCTGTGGCTCCTTTTTTGATTCACACTTCTTCTTCTTCTTTGTCAGCTGCCTCCTTTTGCTCCTTGAGGTGAGTCCTGTTTACAGGAAGGTTTTGTAGAATCATGGTGGTTTGTACAGTCTCTTCAGGGGTGTCTATTGGTGTCTATTAGGTGCATTCGCTCTGCTGTCCACTTCTCGCGTCCCAGCTGCAGCTTGTTTCGCACCGGTATCTGCCAGGTGGTTGCCTCGTGCTTCTTGGGAAACCAGCTTGCCATGCGCCTTTACCTCAAGTAAAGCCACTTGTGCTGGGAGGAGTAGTGCATCCATCAAGTCCTTGATAGCTGCACTGTGTTTTACAGGTGTTCTTGCTGCTGTCAGGAACCCTCTAGTTTTCCAGATGATCCCAAAATCGCAGGCCACACCAAGGGCATATCTTGAGTCTGTATAGATGTTGGCTCTTTTTCCCTTCTGCCAATTTGCATGCCATAGTTCGGGCCTGGAGTTCTGCTTCCTGGGCAGACATGGAGGAGGGCAATGCTGAAGCCTGTATCTTCGGTGGTGACTGCGTATCCTGTGTGGTACCGTCCAGTGCTGTCTGCATACCTGGAACCATCCACAAAAATTGTCAAGTCAGGATTCTCAAGGGCTGTTTCACTGACTGTCGGTAGGTGTGATGTCTCCATCTTCATCCATCTTTACAGACAGTCTATTGATTGGAGAAAAACCAATGTAGCACCAATATTTAAAAAGGGCCCAAAAAACATCCCAGGGAATTACAGACCAGTTAGCATAACATCAATAGTATGTAAACTCTTGGAGGGGATGATAAGGGACTATATACAAGATTTTAGTAATAAGAATGATATCATTAGCAGTAATCAGCATGGATTCATGAAGAATCGTTCTTGCCAAACCAATCTATTAACCTTCTATGAGGAGGTGAGTTGCCATCTAGATAAAGGAAGGCCCGTAGACGTGGTGTATCTGGATTTTGCAAAAGCATTTGACACAGTTCCCCATAAACGTTTACTGTACAAAATAAGGTGCGTTGGCATGGGACCATAGGGTGAGTACATGGATTGAAAACTGGCTACAAGGGCGTGTTCAGAGGGTGGTGATAAATGGGGAGTACTCAGAATGGTCAGGGGTGGGTAGTGGGGTTCCCCAGGGTTCTGTGCTGTGACCAATCCTATTTAATTTGTTCATAAACGACCTGGAGGATGGGATAAAAAGTTCAATCTCTGTATTTGCAGACAATACTAAGCTAAGCAGGGCAATAACTTCTCCGCAGGATGTGGAAATCTTGCAAAATGACCTGAACAAATTAATGGGGTGGGCGACTACATGGCAAATGAGGTTCAATGTAGAAAAATGTAAAATAATGCATTTGGGTGGCAAAAATATGAATGCAATCTATACACTGGGGGGAGAACCTCTGGGGGAATCTAGGATGGAAAAGGACCTGGGGGTCCTAGTAGATGATAGGCTCAGCAATGGCATGCAATGCCAAGCTGCTGCTAATAAAGCAAACAGAATATTGGCATGCATTAAAAGGGGGATCAACTCCAGAGATAAAACGATAATTCTCCCGCTCTACAAGACTCTGGTCCGGCTGCACCTGGAGTATGCTGTCCAGTTCTGGGCACCAGTCCTCAGGAAGGATGTACTGGAAATGGAGCGAGTACAAAGAAGGGCAACATAGCTAATAAAGAGTCTGGAGGATCTTAGTTATGAGGAAAGGTTGCGAGCACTGAACTTATTCTCTCTGGAGAAGAGACGCTTCAGAGGGGATATGATTTCAATTTACAAATACTGTACTGGTGACCCCACAATAGGGATAAAACTTTTTCACAGAAGAGAGTTTAATAAGACTCGTGGCCACTCATTACAATTAGAAGAAAAGAGGTTTAACCTTAAACTACGTAGAGGGTTCTTTACTGTAAGAGCGGCAAGGATGTGGAATTCCCTTCCACAGGCGGTGGTCTCAGCGGGGAGCATTGATAGCTTCAAGAAACTATTAGATAATCACCTGAATGACCGCAACATACAGGGATATGTAATGTAATACTGACACATAATCACACACATAGGTTGGACTTGATGGACTTGTGCCTTTTTTCAACCTCACCTACTATGTAACTATCACTTCGAAGCAGTCATGAGCGGTGAGGTGAGGATCATTCTCCAAGGAGGTTCCCCCCTCGAGAAGAGGAAGCAGAGTGGATGGGTTAAGGGTATCACATCGGAGGATGGTGATGTTATCGGTGAGAAGCAAGGCACACTGGAGTCTGAGGTGCCTCTGCGAGGACAGGTGTTTGGGCTGTACTTGGTGTAGTATAGCAGTTATGTCATGAGGGGCAAGGACGATCAAAGGATGGCCCAATACTAGGTCAGCTGTCTTGTCCAAAAGGGCTTGGGCTGCAAAGACGGCTCTGAGGCAGGGGGGTCCTCCCCTGGCCACTGAGTCCAGTTGACAGGAGTAATACCCAATGGGTCTGAGTCTGTTGCCATGGGCCTGAGCCAAAACTCCTGTGGCATGTCCTTGTCTCTCTGAGACAAACAGTTTGAAAGTCTTTTCATAGTCCGGGAGGCCCAAAGCAGGGGCTGTTGAGAGGTTCTCCTTCAGAGTTTCAAAATTGTCCACAGCTTCTGGGGAAAGCGAGAAAGGGTCAGATTTTAGGGCGTCATAGAGAGGTTGCATCAAGAGGGAGGCTCCTGGGATCCAAGATGGGCGGTAGGAGATTAATCCTAGAAAGGCGTGAAGGGGCTTTTGACCTTGAGGCAAAGGGATGGCCTTGATTGCAGCAACTCTTTCTTCAGTGAGATGTCTGGTGCCTTGGGAGATTCAGTGGCCTAGGAAAATCACCTTCTCTCCACCACTGGACCTTTTCCTTTGAGGCCTTGCATCCTTGCTCAGCCAGGTAGTGGAGGAGGCTTTCAGAGAAGATTGAGGTGTCACCAAGGTTATCTGCACATAGCAGGAGGTCATCTACATACTGAAGGAGTACAATGTCTGGGTGTAACTTCATCCAGGTGTCCAGAATGAGGGTCATTGCCCTGGCGAATTGGAAGGGGGGTTCTGGGCCCCTTGCGGCATAACAGTCCACGTGTAGCTCCGCCCCTTGTGGGTGAAGGCAAATGGGTACTGGCAACAGGGGTTGAGGGGGACACTAAAGAAAGCGTTCGCTTGGTCCACCACTGTAAAGTACTTTTGCTGTGGGTGGTATTCCTGCCAGCAAGGTGTGGGGGTTGGCCACGATGGGGGTTTCCAGTATGATAGCTTCATTCACTGCCCTGAGGTCCTGTAGCAGTCTATATTTCTCTAGCTCTCCTTTTGCAGTTTGTTTCTTCACTGGAAACAGTGACGTATTACACAGGGAGGTGCAAGGTACCAGAGCTCCATTTGACAAAAGGACCTCGACTTGCTCTGAAATAGATGCAGATTAAGCTGGCTTCAAGGGGTATTGTGGTTTTCTGGGCAAGGGGGCTCCAGGTTTCAGTTGCACCATGATTGGTGGCACCTTCAGGTGTCCTATATCCTCAGGCCCTGTAGACCACAAGACTTCCTTTGGGATTTCAGCTTCAGTTTGTGTATCCAGGGATATTAGAAGGGAGACAGAACATAGTGCTGCGGCATCGTCGATATCTAGTGGTGAAGTGACCAGAACATCACCATCAGGTTGGAAGGAAATAGAAGCCTGGAGTCTGCACAAGACATCAGCCCCTAACAGATTTAAGGGGCATGTGGACGAGTCCACAAATCTTGCAAGTAGGTCAGGAAAATTGCCAACTTGTAGAGGGCGGGTCAAGGGGTTCTTCCTGGGCGTTCCATCAACCCCCACACATGTTATATCAATGTTTGATAGGAATGAGGTATCACGTAGCTCTTCTGCCCCGATTACTGGCCTGGCCGTACCTGTGTCACATAGAAAAATGGTGGGACGGCACTTCATGGGGAGGGTTATTTTTGCAAGAGGGCCTCCTGAGTCTCCAGAGGATGCCATGGCAGGGGCAGGTGACACAGGCTTGCCTCATTCCTAGCGGAGAAGGTCCATGTGATCCGGAGAAGGGCGGGGTGGTAGGCGAGGTGGAGTGTCATGTCCCTGGTACTGAGCACTTTCATGTGGACCACGGTTGGGGTTTGGTTTACTGGGTGAGTTACCGAGGGCTTCGGCATTCCCTTCGGAAATGGCCGGGTCTTCCACAGTTGTAGCAGACACGCAGAGTTGGTACTGGTGGGTGCAGATACGGTGTGTCAGAGGCCATCATGAGAGGAGCTACCTTCTTACTGCTCTGTGCAGATTCTAGGCCTTTTGCTACTAATAACTTCTCAAAATCCATTACTCTATACTCTGGGCGTGATAGGATCAAACCCTTTCGGATTGATTCTTTAAGACCTGAGACAAAAGCGGCAGCTAACATGTGTCTATGTGCTTTGGTCAGTGTGTTAAATCCCAAATCAGTAAACATTTGTGCTATTCTGTTGTGATATTTCTCAACGGATTCGCCTTTTTCTTGTGTGACCTCTTGTATATTAGTCGCTTGGTCTGCCAAGCGCTCTTGAGCCCATTTTTTAAATTGATTCACAAAGTCACATCCTGAATCATAAGTATCGTCACAGTAGTACTGATGGAAACATTTTTCCATCACCGGCCAATAGGCATCTCCTGCCTTTTATCTCACACAGGGTCACCAAATCCCGCCACGCAGCCGCATATGTATTTTGGATTTGGGTGATCCTTCTATAAAACGGCATGGGCTGTTTTTTGGGGTCTGGTAGGCTTGCAACAAGAGATGCAGCCTGAGAGGGGGTGAAATTTACGTACATCAGGGGAGCCCCTTGTGCTGTAGGCATTCCTCTCGGTGTTGAAATGAAGGAGCTGTATTGGGGCCATTGTTTTTGGTAGTGTGAGGGTCCAGGGGGAGTCCATTTAAGGAAAGGTTTAGGGGGAGCACTGGAGGGTGGCTGCTGGATTTGTGTATTGGGTTGCGAGGGGCGTAAGAGGGACTGTAAATGTGTGTCACCAAATAGGTGGTCAAGTGGGTCATTGGAAGGTGGCACAAAGGAACCCAGTGCCCCAGCTGATGAGTCATACAGGGGAATTGATCCAATGCGGGGTGTGTCTTGAAATGTGACAGTCTGTTGTTTTGAGAGTGTACCTGTTCCGGCATGTTTGTCAGCTTGGAGCATCCTGACAGGGCCGGTGTGACTCTGGTCGGGACTTTGAGAGGAAGGACCGGGTTGGGGCTGAGGTTGGGTGCCTTGGTCCATTAGCATTAGGTCGGGCTGAGTCTGAGTCCTTATTACCGGGTCTGTTGGGGCAGGAGGACCACGGCGGGAACCTCTTGAGGCTTGAGTGTCTGGGTTTTCCCCCTGGGAGCTGTCTGAGTCTTCCCCATAATGTACACTTGTCATTATTGGGGTAGGTTGGGCCTTGTAATATGATCCACAGGACTGGTCTATCACCGGATACATGTGGGTAGGTTCCGGTGTGGGTGGTGGTGCAGGTGGTACAGATTGGCGTGTGTGGCAGCAACCACCCGAGCTGTACAAAGACAAGTGTGCCTTGTCTACGATTAAGCACGGCGGGGGAGGTTTCAGAGGCTCCTCTGTCACTTGTAACAGAGGGGCAGTAGGGGGAGGTGCCACTTGGAACAGAGGGGCGGTAGACTAAGGGCAGTGTCTACTTCCTGGGGACCAGACGCCATTATAGGGCGGTGGCTGACTACTTATCTTCCTCTTTTCTGGTTTCTTATACACATATACAATACAACCATTCTGATTCGTTTCCTGCTCCATCCACCCTTCCTCATGAATAGCTTTTGCAATTTTAAACCAAGCATCTGCTGCTTGTAACAACCCGTGGTCTGACAACAAACCCCTTTTTCGTTTCAAAATAATACGCCATTCATCTACTTGTAGCCTTCTGCCCAAATGCATATCAACCCCACACACTTTTGCCAATTTCTTTCCCTTTTTGACAGCACCCTCTCCTTCCCGCTCTAATACCAAGTCACAAGCCAAACTGCCCTTTTTGGGCCTCACTAACTTTTGCCCCATCGTTCCGTTAGCTATTGAAGAGTTTGTGTCCAGGCTCAGGGTTTGTATGGCTGTTTTATGAAGCTGTCTTGGACTCGAGGGGTCCGACAATTCCTCTGACTGCCACCTGTCCTCGTTCAGACCACTTTCCAATATATAACACTACCTTGCGTTCTGTCTTGATGACTGGGATATTTATGTGTCTGCTTGGATTTTCAGACAGGTCATGAGGCTGTCCTGGACTCAAGGGTCCGACAATTCCTCTATCTGTCACCTGGTACCGGTTCAGACCATATCAGTCTCAAGTTAACGAGGACGAGAAAGAGAGAGCGAGAGAAAGCAACGTCTATAGTGTTCAGCTGCCAAGCAAGCCTCCTTGCATGTGCCTTCCCAAAAACGTAGACCAGTCACAGCCCTGTCCACCCCCGAGGTGGCCACAGGTAGAGGAGCCGAGTAATATGTGACCACTTATTACTCTCAACAAGACATTTAACAAATAGATAAGAAGTACAGCAGATAATATTCAATAATGCACCACTTCAACTTTCATTTACAAGTCCCAGCTCAAAGCTTTTACATGTCCCAGCTCAAAGCCCAAATTTCTCACTCTGTCCTTTTCTACCTCCTCAAGCCCTTCTGGTTGTTGAGGTTGTAAGGGGCACCTATCGGCTGTGTATCCTGTTATTCTAGCCTGAGCCTCTATGATTTCCAATGATTTGCTGCAAGCAAATTTGACTGGATAATGTACATTTAATCTGAACACCTATACGTGTGTGTTCTCCGGGAATAAGGGTTTATAACTAAGAGACTCAGTCCTATATCCTGGCTCTACCACTTCAAGCCACCCCCAGCCCTCTTCATGTATCCCAAACAGTAGACCACAAACATGCTTAGGACATGACATTACCACCAACAAGATGCAACCAACAAGCAACAAGATGTGTGATAACCGTAGAGAAATACAGGATTGTGCAAATCTCACGGGATCCCCACCCCACTGCTAGGCGTATTACTGACGCCCCCTCCTGGTTTTCCCGCGCTTCACCACTACACCCGTGCTTTGCCGCACAATTATTTATACCCCCAGGAGGAGTTTAAACCATGTCAATATATATATATGACTATATAATCGCTCATTCCCAACATCCGCCACAAAACACAAGATCGATCAACAAAACAGAACGAAGCAGGCAACAGATATAATTAGTACAGGTTCAATAGGCTATGGGCAAGATATATACCTGTCTCTTTGCTGACCGTAGAGAGCCGATATAGACAGAGATTAGCCAATCACGGGGGCTACAGGATAAACAGTAGACTAGATATCAAAAAGTGTCTTACCGTTTTCAGAGGTGATTAGTCTCCTTCCTGTCCCCATGTTGGTTTGTCCCGGCCTCTTCACGATTGGCTCCCTCTCAGATCCGAACCCAAATAGCTTCACGTTCGGGCGCCAGATGTTTTGGATCGGAACAAAAGTCCGATATTATATCTACTCCTGATCAGATTGAATATAAAACATGCATGCTGCAAGCAACCCACATTGAGACTTAGTTCAGAGCCAAGTTACTTTCTGTTTTTATTTCCTCTTTTACAGACTTTCTTTTAGTGACAGAATATTGGCTTTAACTGGGTGCCCATTTGAGGAAGTAGCTTTGTTCTTGCAGCGTTTCTTGCTTCTCTTAAACCGTTTGTGTTATCTATTAGGTATATAAAGCATGTATTGGAATAGACATTTCACCATGATCACATTTCTTAATCACATCCATTACATGTGTATATTTTATATATGTGTGTGTGTATGTGTGTGTATATATAATGTATGTGTGTATGTACAGTGCATCCCGAAAGTATTCTCAGCGCTTCAGTTTTTCCGCATTTTGTTATGTTACAGCCTTATTCCAGAGTGGATTAAATTCATTATTTTTCTCAAAATTCTACAAACAATACCCCAAATGACAACGTGAAAGAAGTTTGTTTAAGATCTTTGCAAATTTATTAAAAATAAAAAACAAAAAAATCACATGTACATAAGTATTCACAGCCTTTGCTCATTACTTTGCTGAAGCACTTTTGGCACCAATTACAGCTTCAAGTCTTTTTGAGTATGATGCTACAAGCTTGGCACACCTATTTTTGGGCAGTTTCTCCCATTCTTTTTTGAGGACCTCTCAAGCTCCATCAGGTTGGATGCGGGGCGTCGGTGCATAGCCATTTTCAGATCTCTCCAGATATGTTCAATCTGGTTCAAGTCTGGGCTCTGGCTGGGCCACTCAAGGACATTTTGTTATCTTGGCTGTGTGCTTAGTGTCGTTGTCCTGCTGGAAGATAAACCTTCACCCCAATCTGAGGTCCAGAGTGCTCTGGAGCAGGTTTTCATTAAGGATGTCTCTGTACATTGCTGCATTAATCTTTCCCTCAATCCTGACTAGTCTCCCAGTTCCTGCCACTGAAAAACATCCCCACAGCATGATGCTGCCACCACCATGCTTCACTGTAAGCATTGTAATGGCCAGGTATTGAGTCATGCCTGGTTTCCTCCAGACATGACGCTTGCCATTCAGGCCAAAGAGTTCAATCTTTGTTTCATTAGACCAAAAAATTTTGTTTCTTATGATCTGAGAGTCCTTCAGGTGTCTTTTGGCAAACTCCAAGCAGGCTGTCATGTGCTTTACTGAGGAGTGGCTTCCGTCTGGCCACTCTACCATACAGGCCTGATTGGTGGAGTGCTGCAGAGATGGTTGTTCTTCTGGAAGGTTCTCCTCTCTCCACAGAAAAACGCTGGAACTCTGTCAGAGTGACCATCGGGTTCTTGGTCACCCACCGCTCTTCTTCCCCGATCGCTCAATTTGGCCAGGCGGCCCGCTCTAGGAAGAGTCCTGGTGGTTCCAAACTAGTTCCATTTATGGATATTGGAGGCCACTGTGCTCATTGGGACCTTAAGACATTTTTCTGTACCCTAATGCAGCGCTTAGGTTGCTAAAAAAGGAAGGTAATAAAGTTATATGTAATATAAACATATAATTGACATAATAACATAGAATTATATGTGATACAAACATGTAAGTGACATAATAGCACAAACTCCAATCATAATAAATGTGAATAAATTATATAGTGTGCTAATGTATTGACTGCACTACACCCAAAAGTCCACATTGAACAGAATGATGAAATACAGTCCAATTAGGTTTGTGATCCAATGCACATGGGAAGAATTCCTGACATTACTGGGAAACTTGAAGTGAGGAAATAGAAGCAAACGCCACCACCGTGAAAGAGGGAGGAGGCTTACCGGATGGTATTGACTTGGCGTGATGTATACCACCCAAGTCAACAAGGCTTGTTGGGTTCAAACCACCCAATGGGGGACAGCAGGTCCTGGAACTCGGTCAGTTGGTCAACCTTAAACAGTCATTGGATGTTAACTGAAGGCTTCAGGAATTTCAAGAAAAGCGGAAACTTATTGTCACAGGAAGGGAGCTGACATAGCGTGATCCCATTTAAAAAAGTGTTGATTTTATTAAAAATACAAATTCAACACTCACATTTGGTAGAAATGTATAAAGCATGTAAAAGCATGAAGGTGATGTTGACGGAAGGTCCACCCAACGTGTTTTGACTGCACAGTCGTCATCTGGGGTGTGGACCCCCTGGAAAATATTGCTTAAATGAGAATAATGACCCCAGAGTTTGCTTGACATCGGAAGTTATCTCAAATGACATCACTTCCTGTCTCCGTGTTTAGATCTAAAATACAAATAAAGTGGTTTAAACACATAAATGGATTGTATGAATATGATACTGGCAATAGCCAGTGTTTCCAAATGGCATAACCGATTATATTCAGAATATAGTCCGTTATGCCATTTGGAAACACTGGCTATTGCCAGTATCATATTCATACAATCCATTTATGTGTTTAAACCACTTTCTTATTTGTATTTTAGATCTAAACACAGAGACAGGAAGTGGTGTCATTTGAGATCACTTCCGGTGTCAAGCAAACTCTGGGGTCTTTCTCATTTAAGCAATGTTTTCCGGGGGGTCCACACCCCAGATGATGACTGTGCAGTCGAAACGCGTTGGGTGGACCTTCCGTCAACATCGCCTTCATGTTTTTACATGCTTTATACATTTCTACCAAATATGAGTGTTGAATTTGTATTTTTAATAAAATCAACACTTTTTTTAAACGGTATCACGCTGTGTCAGCTCCCTCTCTCTATTACATGATACCCTTCCTGTGACAATAATTTTCCATGTTTCTTGAAATTCCTGAAGCCTTCAGTTAACATCCAATGACCGTTTAAGGTTGACCAACTGACTGAGTTCCAGGACCTGCTGTCCTCCATTGGGTGGTTTGACCCCAACAAGCCTTGTTGACTTGGATGGTATACGCCCCGCCAAGTCAATACCATCCGGTAAGCCTCCTCTCTCTCAGGGTGATGCCGTTTTGCTTCTTTTTCCTCACTTCAAGGTTCTCAGTAATGTCAGGAATTCTTCCCATGTGCATTGGACCACAAACCTAATTGGACTGTATTTCATCATTCTGCTCAATGTGGACTTTTGGGTGTAGTGCAGTCACTACATTAGCACACTATATCATTTATTCACATTTATTATGATTGGAGTTTGTGCTATTATGTCACTTACGTGTTTGTATCACATGTAATTCTATGTTATTATGTCAC